>NC_088249.1:32630000-32682500 GCF_036013445.1 Caloenas nicobarica
GAACACCTCTGCTTTAAAACTGATGGGATTTTAGTGTGGTGTGGCAACGCATTTCGCTTCACTTTGATTTTTTAACAGAGTATAATTTTACTTTAAAGGATTTTCCTCTAAGTGCTCAGAAACTGTAACTGGTAACACGCCTATCTTACTAGCCAGCTTAAAGCTGGGTTTGCCAGAAGGCTTTGAACAAGTAAAGGCGACCAAAAACTTGTGTTAAAAGACAATTGTTTCTTTAACTTCTTCGAGTGGCTCAGAACCTGGTTAAAGTTCACAGGCTGGGAGACGTTTTCCCCCCTCTCCATTGCGGGGATCCAGCTACCCTTGCAGCTGGCCATAAATGAGGACCAGGCTTCGCCACTCCATGCTTTCACAAGGTATCGTTAGGTCAGCAAAGCCATCAATTAGGCTGTCTGAAGTTTTATCACCAGCGCAGCAGCAATAAGTGCCGGCCCAGAAAGGCTTCAGCCCTTCTGCAACTGGGGCCGCTGGCGCCTGGGACGGCGGGGGTCGCACGGAGGTCAGTGCCAGCCGGGGGCGGCCTCTGCGCCCCGCGCCCGGGGACACCCCGGCCTCCCCCCTACCCCCGGCCTCGGCCACCTTTCAACTCGGTAGAAACCCCCAGTCGCAGGTACATGTGGTTAGTATTAGGCCCAAAATAACCTTTATTTTTTTTCTTTCCCCCTCAATCCCGGGCGGTTGCCGAGGCTTTGGAGAGATGGTAAAGGCAGTTAGTTGGCTGCGGAGCCTGGATTTAATTTTGCTGGTAATCCAAAAATAAGTGCTTGCGTATTTCTTATAAGCTTAATGCACAGCGATCCACATCGTCACAAGCTAAGCCAAATTAATTTCTCTAAAATAATTTTCAAACTTGCCTGTTCACAGCATTTCTTTCAAAACAGGGCAATTTTCTATCACTCATGAGCCACGCTTGTTTTTGTCCTCCCTCTTTGTGTTTGAGAGCACTTCGGAGCCTTCGCGCAGGTTTTGTGTGCTATTTCACAGCTCAGGCTTTCGGCTGGTGACCCTTAAGGAGTGCTAATGAAGTCGAATACTAGTGTTTAATCCTCTTCAGAAATACTAACATGCCCATCATCCAAAACAGCCTCCAATAATTGCCATTGGGCCCAATCCAACGCCTAGCGAAGTCTTTCAGTCAGTTAACTGAAAACTAAGTTCATCTGCTCATTTAGCAAATTGTGAGCCTTTATATAGCATCAGCTCCACAAGGCCTTTTGTCACGCTTCCCTCCCTCCCGCCCCCCGGTTAAATTCCTCTGCAGATAATAAAAGACAGTGGCACACCTTCGATTGCATCTTCCGTAATCACAGTCGTGGAAATTTCATTAGACAGATGCATAAATGCTACAAGTAACACTAAAGGGCTCTTTTGCATCTCTCTGTTTACATCCAAAAGACATTCTTTATTCTCTAGGAAAAGTATAATTCAGTTGTCAGAAATGTCATCCTGCCTCAGAATTAGTCATGACTTCAGGTATTAAAATAAAAACTCAGACACAGTCGATGTACTTGTTTATTCGCTTCTGACTGCAGCACAGCGAAGGCATCTCCTACCCCAGCACTGTGATTTCAAGGTGTGTTTCCATCCTCAAAGACAAAGGTCCCCGATAGGACTTAATTTGCTGAGATACTTTCCAGTAACTTACCACATTGACCAAATGGAGCCTGACCTGAACCTCCTCCATCCAGCACGCCTTTTATCAGCTAAAGTTAGGGCCAATAGAGATTAACAGGAAAGCCTGATAAGACTGTTTTCTCTTCTCCTATGAGCTTCTAATGGTGTATACAGATGGCAAGGTTTTAAAAGAATGGAATGAATGCTTATTTAGGCCTGTAAAAAATCACAGACAACAGAAACACCCCCCACACGCACACACTTTCCGTCTTACTAACCCCTTTTCTTCAATCAAGCCACTCTTCAGGGAAACCAAATAGCTTTTTAGTTTCTATTTTTTAATTTTTTTTTTAATTTTACTTTTTTTTTTAATTTAAACCCCAACCACTTTTATTATTTACATCTGGTGGTCCCCTTATTTATGTCCCTCTCCACTTCCCTGCACGCACACCCCGGCGCACAGGGCTGCGAAGCATTATGGGCCTTGGCTCTCAGCAGGAGAACTCGACACTGTCTTCAAACAAATAATTAAGGGGAAGGTTAAAGGTTCACCCAGAGGTCATATCTTTGGATACTCCTCAGAAAGTTTACATTAGCAAGAAATGGGTGCCCTCTGAAGTGTTCTTTCAATGGGCTTGCACAACAAGACAGAGCATTAAGAAAATTCTAAGTCCTGAAGGGTTCCAGGTGACAACTGCTTTACCTCCGTGAGCAGGCAGATTGGGATACCCCTCGGTAGCCACCACAGAGTAAGCCTTTTGGGACAGGCGTTGAAAACCCAGTCTTGCTCAGCCATTCACTCCCAAAAAAGCTTGGCCTTATTTTGTTCTGCTGATGTGAATAAAGCCAGCCTTTCACTGTAGAGGCAATTCACAAGTTGTTTTGGAAATGGAAGTTAAAGCCCTAATAGTGAGTCCCGCAATCTTTGTATCCCTACAAAAGAATAGTGATAAAAGTGATAGCATTTGTCCAGTAAAACTTTCAAAAAATAGTGCTTGGGTTTGATTTCTTATTTCACTATTTCTCCATTTTTCTTTTGCACGTGTGCATAACTGCAGGTGCAAATGATGCCCTCTAGACCAGCAACACTTGTCTGAAGAGAAGATACACTGTCATATACCTAGAAAGATATAGGAGCACAGAGGCTTTAGGCATTGAGATGATTTTGGAATTCCATTTCCTCTGAAAAATCCTGTCCATAAATGGCATCAGTTATACCCACCCATGGGTATGTCTGAAAAATTGCAGATGAAAATATTTATATTTGCAAACTTGCAGGTGCAAAACAAACATACAGTTCAGGTGAAGCTATAAATCAGATCCTAGCTTCACTTAGCAGTAGCTACGTCACATAATGCATCAGCACAATTGGTAGTCAAGGGCACAGAATGCCGTGTTTGTGGATTACTATTTATTCTTTATACTGTCCCATAAATATGCACAGTTCATAAGAGAGATGAAGAAACCACAGGCTCTGCCCTAGCCTTCTCATTTTTCGAGGGTTTTGTTGGGGTTTTTTTAATCCCTCAGGGAGCAATCTCTAGGGCCAAAGTAAAGCAAAATACAACCTTTTGCACAGCACTTCAGTTTGTGTGTTGCAGAAACACTGTGATGTTATTTTGGTACAAATGTCTTCACAAGGCATTAAGAGACAGGTGGAAAAAAAGAGAGCACTAATGCCACTACTTCCAGCATTATTTGGAACCCTATAAAAGCAGAATTCACAGCCCTTCACCAAGAGGCCAAAGACTGAAAAGATGAGTAAAATCTATCAACAAGACATGGATTTCTCTGTTACTCTCCTGTTAATAGTAATTCCTATTATTTTGATGATAGCAGCAGTTAGAGGACCCCATGAAGCTCAGTCTCACTCCACCCCATGCTGCACAAGCACACCGTCCAAGAGAACTCAGGGTCTGAACAGATTTCCCGGCAAAGCCTGGGGGAGAGGAGAGACACCTTCTCCCTGTTTGTGAAGGGGAACGGAGACAGAAGGAGATTAAGTGACAAGGCCAAAGTCATACAAGAGATCTTTGGCAGAGCCACACACCCAACATAGATTTCCTCAGTCCTCTCTCAGCGCTCCTACAATCTGCTATCCATATGCTATCTTTCCTTTGTTCCCCAGCTCGGCAGCCAGGCGCGCTGGCAGGGGACGGCAGGGAGAGCTCACGTTGCCACTGTTTGTGCCTTACCTGCTGTGCAGATAAAGAGGGGTCACCAGCCTCCAGGGCTGTGAGGCGATACCGTCCCAAACTCTACACTCATACGGTGCTTGCTCCTCGTTCCAGAGTGATAAATGAGGTGTGTAATGTTGAGAAATACATGTCACTGACATAGTACATTTAATGAAAATCTCACTTCCTGCATTTTGCAAATGACAGATTACTGACCTTGCTTATTCAAACAATAGCCATTTGAATTGAAAGAAGGGTTTTTTGCATCTTGTGTTTTTCTTTAATTGCTACCTAAAGCAGCTACATATATTTCCTACAGCCAGAGTCTGTCTTTCTCACACAAGTAGTGCCAGTAACTTTTGTGGGACAATTTATGAAAGCACAATGAACAAGATTTGGCCCAAAATGCATGACAGTATGGACTTTTAAAAGAAGTCACTTCATTTTTGTCTGCTTCCAGCAAAAAACAGTAGAGCAGTAAAGGTATACTAGTGAATATGCAGTGTAGTCGGGTGATTTAGTAGCCGTAGTCCTAATTGGTTCCTACCACTGCTAATTAGCATGACAATATAATCTAAATATATGCATTCAATTGCACCTCTTCAAATAGAGCCTTGGTTTTCTTTGTCCAAAATAAACATGTATTCTGAATTTTATAGGAAGTCCTGTAATTAATCTTCTTTATATATTTATCATATTTTATCTCAAGTCATATCAAATGACGTTAAACTCACATTTACATATTACATTTTATTTTTATAATAAATAATGTTCAGATAAAATTGCAGAGACATATTTATGCAAAGTGCAAAAGAGAATAAACAGCAAATATAGATCTCTCAGTCTGCTTGTTCAAATCTGGCACGTTTGAAAAGATTTTTTTTGCTGTTCCCACTGTCTTTTTTAAACACACTGTACATGTATTTCAAGATACTGTGATCACTCCATAACTGAATCTGTGTAAGATTAGTTCTTGAAATGAACTGTTAATGGCTGCACTGACTGATAATCAGAATTAGAAACATCTCCAGCTTTATGGCTACCATGGAAAATTCACTTTAAGTACACAAAGTCCCAACAGGCCTTGTTTCAGGAGAATGAAGTGCATGAAAGCTTGGGAAACTACAATTCATCCCCAACTTGGGGTCTAACCTGAGCTCAAGCAGGAAGTGGTATTTAACTCCAGCCACTTGTTTATATGTCTAATATCTTCTGTGAGATGAACTGATATAAAACTGAACCAGTCCCCCGTGGCAGAGTAGCTTGCTCCTTCTGAGAAACTGAGGAACAACATGGAGCCACCGTGTACAACTTGACACTATTCAGTATCAGTCTTCAATCTGGATTTCGACTTAAAATATCCATCCCAGAAAATGAGGTGTTAAAATAATGCATTTATTAATGCAGCCACTGCATAAATGGGTTCTCAATTCTTTATGTGAAAAACAGAAAAATAAACAAATTTGTGAGATGAATTCACAATCAGTTCTGTAAAAGGATTAATGACAAGGAAAGTTTTGACTCAATTTAGATTTTAGCCCAAGAAGACAATTCTACTCTTTTACTTGAAAAGAACAGAGATACTGAATGAACACTGTCACGGGCTTAGTCACAGAAATAATAAAAATAAAAGTAACAACAATCATGTAGGGTTAAAATTGTTACTTTCTGTCACCTGAACATAAAGCCTAATTTTCAAAATTTTTAGGTACCCAGAGGAACAGTCCAGCAAGATTTTTCAAAAACCTGCCAAGTCTAGATGAGAAGCCCAGTTTTTATTAAACCTAGCTAACTGGGAGCTGAGCTTGATGAATAAATGGGGTTTAAGCACCTGCTTCAGCATCTTGCTGAGTAAGAGCCTAAGAATGCATTCTAAAAACTAATCCAAATGTTTTCACCTTGGATGGGAAAATAAATCTTTGCCTAAATGATATTTCGGTATTCAGACTATGAACATGTCAGTATTTAGCTCAGGAGTATATACTACACTGATCTCTTGTCGCTGAAGAATGCCCTAATTTGGAAGGGAAAATAACCAATGAAATATTTTATTTAAGTCATTAAAAAAATTTCATAACTAACCTAGAAAATTACTTCTTTCCCAGGCTGAAAAAATAATTTCAGAAGTCTTGAGCAGATCAGAGCAGTCTGAAAGAATGCATTAGAAAAGACTCATTTGCAGAAACACTTTTATCACCCCCATGCCTTTAGAGCAGTCTTTGTCTATCACACAAACTTTTATCTGAGCAAGTAAAATCTAGGTATTTTATTTAACTTCTCCCTCCAATATGTATTCTAAACTGACAGAATTAGGTTTAGGCATCCTTCTGTATGTGTGTGTACAAAAATAGTTGAAAGAGCCCTTGTTTATGCTTCTCTGAATCTATGCCACACCTGGTTACCAACTCTTATTTGCAGCATTCCTTATAGGAAATTTAAAAAGTTGAGTTAGTCACCTGGAAATGAGTCATCGGAATAAGTCTTCCCTAAGTCATGAATATTGAGAAATGGAGTTACATGATTGGTTTTGAGAGGAAGAGGGAGGGACAAGCAGGTTTATTCCCTGACAAAAACTTTCAGATAGTTTTGGACGGCCTTGTTAGAGAAGTGGGTTATGGGATGTTTAAACTGACTTTCTGAAGCTAATTTACACATCTCACCTCTGTCAAAGGTGTGATTCAGAGGACCTAAGTCAGCATCCACGTTTGGTGGAGAGAGCAGCTGGGCTGGGTGCCTGGGGCAGCCCGAGGCAGGCGCTAACCGTCCCGGAGACCTCTGCCGCATCTTGTATGTTTATGTTGGAGCTCCTAAAAATACATTATGCCACTCGGAGCTGCCAACTGTTGGAAATCATGAATTTGCCCGTCCCGTAGCTGTGAGACTGCCTTAAAAAAATCAGAAATTTAAACAGTGCTCTTCTCACTATTTACTTTGTGGGTTTTTCAGTCATTGTGTCACATTTTTAAAGTGCTCTTCTCAGCCACAAAATCTAGAAACTTACTTGAAAAGTTTCTCACATAACCATTGCCTCCTGGAGCTGGGACCTCGAGTTAACATGAAATAACTCGAGCCTTGTGATAAAATAATGAAAATTGGCAAGACAGGCATCTATTCACCTCAGAGAAAATCTGTCTCGTTAAAAGTGTAACTCTTGGTTACCAGGTTACCTGTTATGAGCGTGGGGAAATGATTTGGCTCTGCCAAGGAAGGATGTGGTGCCTGTCATGGGGAGCACCTGCACGGCAGGACCAACCCCAGGGAGCCACCCTGCCTTAGCTCCAGGCCAGGGGTTTGTGAGCAGGACCTTTTCTCTACAATGAAGACAGATGTCCAGGAGGCCCCAGTCACGGGCAGGGCTCCCTGGTGCTCCCCACGAACCTGGAGGCCCCATGGCCACCTGGCTGCCCTGCCAGCCTGTGCCCGGCAGTGTCCATCAGCCCCGCCACCAGCCCAGGGCCGCGGGGTCCAGCGCCAAGGCCCAAGCCAGCCTGCACTTGGGGTCGGCACCCAGCAATGCTGGCAGCCTAAGAGCTGCCGCTCCCTGCTGCAAAACTGGGCTTGCCCCGAGTCTCAGCCCCCGGTGGCCCCAGGAGAGGCCTCCGCTGTGCAGTGGGGCGCCGTGAGGTGGGGCCAGAGCACCGCAGCTGGGCCGGGCCCCAGGGTGCCGCTGCCCGGGCACAGCTGCCTCCCCTGTGCCCAGAGAGCCCAGCAGCACTGTGTCCATGCTCCAGTTTTACTTGGTGCACACGTGGGGATTGCCCTGTCCTAGGCAGTGAGGACACGGCGGAACCCCGCTGTGAGCCAGGTGCGGGTGCCTGATGGCGTGAAGGCGGCGGGGGGCTCCCGCTCCTCAGCCATGGGGTGGGCACAGGGCTCCTCACAAGCCCTCAGGAAACCCCAGCTGAAGTGGGAAAGTATCGCCCCTTGTTCGCCCCGGGTTTCCAGCGGGTAACAACCGCCTTTCAGTGCCACAGAACACACGCCGGCCATGGCTGTTACTCTTTCACAAGTGCCATCAGATTATTCATAAATGATTATTTATCATGCGCTGTAAAAACGATCTTTTAAAGATACTTGAAAGGAAGGGAGGAGACAAACAGACATACTTCCTTAGCTATTCATATCTTCCAGATAAAATGCAAAGTCAATAGACATAAGCTGTAGTATATAATCTCATCCTGTACTTGATTTATTGCAGATGGGAATCAACTCGAAACTGAATCTCTTTGAAATTTTTACTACTGACATTAAAATTCCAGGTTTGTATACATACATCTTATGGAGATGCTAAATACAATTTTAGCTAACTTGGCATGTGCTTTGATTTGCTGGCACTTAGACATCCATGTTAAAGGTAGATAAAATATCTCTTATGAAATCTTAAGTAACTCGTGCATTTAAAGATGTGTTAATTTACCATCTTAAACTCACAGGAAAAGATTTTCAAAACTAATAAGGGTCCAGTAGTCTTGAAAACACAATCAGCTTATCTAGCTTCTTACATAGGAGTTGAGTGGCCTCATTTTAGGTAACTTTTTTTTTTAAGTGTAGTTTTATAATAATATCACATTGATATTGATTGAAGCATTTTACACATCTTTCGAACTGCTTCACATTAATTTGTTTAGCCAGTTCTAAATTGAACTAAAAAGGAGATTTGTCAACAAATTTAACATCTGTTTAACTCCCTGATCAAGTTAGATTAAGGCGTTAATTCTCCTTCTTACTTTGCAGTGGAAACTACCTAAGTAGCAACTTGCCAAAAATGCATAAAGGTGTTTAGCAATTATGTACTGGGTATGTTCGAAGAGATCAAGGTGCACTCACATGTCCTGTACTATGGATATCTCTGATTAGCTTGTCATCTATTCTGAAGAAGATGTAGCCCAAGTCTCCTATACTATGTAACAGGCCAGCTGTTAGCTGTCTGTCAAGCACCTAAAGTGGACAAGTAGTCCAGGAGCAAAAATGTCACTCCTTTGATCTGGCAAGGAGCAGCTGCTGATTTATAGAGTAGGACTTTGTTCTTCCGTTCTATTTTACTTTCTTTCCTAAGGCAGAACCAGAAAATCCAGCAGAAAAAAAAAAAGTGCCGTTCTCTGCAACATCAACAAGCTCTGACAACTGCAACAGGGTTTTTCTTGGCCCTAACAAAGCTCTCAGGCATCTCCTTTGACGCTCACCTTTTTTTTTTCTTCTCCTTTTGCAATGCGGTAGTTATTGTTTAATTCAGCTTCTGTAAATGGAATGGACTGTGGCCAGCAAGCCTGGGGCATAAACACACCTGTATGAAAGAAGCCTTATTGTAGCAACCATCTACAACCAACCTGCACATGCACTACCAGTTCGTGAGTTCAGAAGGAATGTTCCATTTTCCCTGACAGTAAATTTTGCCTTAAGATAACATTTTTTTGTACCCACTGTCCTGTCTTGACCATGAAGCTTTTACATTTTTTCATTGTTATTAAAATCTGAAGGAAAAAAAGAGTGTATTTTTCTACCTGTCAACCAGTGGACCTCAGGAAACTGGATCCTAAGAGCCCACTTTAAAAAAACCACAGCCAAAATATATTTATAGAAACACACTGCTGAAAGTTGGGGAACTACTGATCCTAAAGACGCCTGTTCCATTTCAGAGACAACTATGAAGTCATGGCCACCTCCAGCATACATTGTTACAGATTCTCCTCAAAAAAACCATTTTGCAAAACAAGTACTTAGTAAGAAATAGCATTTGATGCAACTAACCGGACTGTGGCACTGCCAGCCCAGAGTCAATGCTCTGTTCTGTTCTTTCAGACTCAGCAGGTGCTGAGCAGATATTCTGTGAGGTGATCAGTCACTACAAGGGCTGTTAAACTCCTGCCTCACCTATTGGAAGAGCAACAGAGTTTTATTTGCTTTCTGATCTGTTTTCAAGTTTATTAGCTAAAACCCCAAATCTACAGGCCACAAGAAAAGGTTGCAATATCATGCTGATGAGCGGGAGAGGAGTGTCCTGTGTGTTTATGAATGGGGAACAACGCAGCAAGCTGTGTATTTGACCCTGGTATGTGTCTATGCACATGCTGTGTTCACACTTCTTTACGCTGTAACTTTAAAAACAGACAAAAAGGATTACAAAAACAAAGATGAGGTGAGGGTGGTGGGGGCGACATCATGACTACAAGATCTTTTGCATATATGTTAGCTTGTGAAAATAAATAAGAACTATTACAGCCAGGGCCCTAAGGGAGGCAGAAAAATGATGATGTACAGGATAGTATAAAATGATATATTAAAAACTGTGCTGTCAGTGGAACAATAGAATATTAAGCAAAAGTCCATAATAATTGGCAGATATTTAGCTGTAGACATCTTTCTCTGGTTGGTGGGTACTGCAGTATACGTGAGAAGAAAGAGAACTAGTTAGGCAATTAGAAGTAATGGGCATAAATAACACACTACGTATAAACACATCCCTCCCTCTCCCATGTTATAGCTCTTACCCAGATACACCTAATCACCTCTCAGTAAGTCATACCTACGTGCTGGTATCCCTGGTGTGCTGCTCTTTGCACTGTCTGGTTACTGGAGATTCTGCCTATGTTAATATGATTCTGTGATTCTGTGTTCTTTCTCTCTGTAGCTGCAGAATCATGTTCATTCTTCCCTTTTAATTATTCCAATACCCTTGGCAAGTCTTTATCAAAGCAGAGGGTCCAATGGCTTAGTAGCTAAAGATGTGTCAACACCACAGAGACCATGAGACTGCGGCCTGCCACGTTATGGAATACGTGCTCCACAGTGACTGAAGGTATTAGCAGTGCAACTGTGGGACAGCTGTGTTATTTAAGTGTGCTAAAATCAAGAGGTAATTATACAGATCTTCCCAGTGTCATGCTGGTGAAGCTTTTACCCTGTCTCATCCTATTTTGTGTTCTCTCTGTCCCACAGGAGTCAGGGACAAGTGCTCTAAAAACGTTTTTAAGAGTTTGTTAGTATATGAGTGTATCCTTGTGTCTTAGTTACTGTAAGCCAAACTGGTTTGGAATCATTGAATGGAAAAATGAAAAAACCTCAGTGGAGCCACTTCCTCAGCCTATCATTCGCTATCCCAGGCTCCCATACTTTCTGACCAGGGCTGCATCTCCCCCAGGGCTCAGCTCTTGCTCCCCGGCCTACCTGGCTGGCGCACCAGAGATAATTGTGAGGTACAGCTGGCAAGTCAGCGATAAAGCTTGCCGGTGCTCTGCAGGGCTCCTAGATGGCCAGATATGCTATGATTGAGGATATATATGTGAATGTTACACTGTTTCTTTTCTCTCTGCAATTTTCCTTCTTCTGAACAAGCTAAGGACCGAAACCAGGAAGGTCTGCACTTTCTGAAGCACCTGAATGGCTGGGTTCCCCTCATTTCAGTACTCAGGTGTCTTATGGGCAGAGAGGAACATCAGAGGAGCCTGTGCTCAAGTGCACCACATTTCAGTTGTTGTTGGCTTCTCCAGCTAAAGAGGGGGCTATTAATGTATTTTTCTTTCTTCTGTTAAAAGATGGGCAGCTGGAGAAGTCTCTCAGTGTCATCACTGCCACTTAAATATCTCATGTGAAAATTAAATCGTACCACAGAAAGAAACTTGAAACTGAGCACATATTTCTTCAATGAAAACTGGCCAGTTCTGTAATGTGTTCCACTATCCCATATTTTGCATACAATTGAGATATCTGTTATGAAATCAAACCCAATCTTTATAACCTATCTAATATTTATCTTTCTTTATGAGAGCAGTTTGGAAACTCTGTGTGTGATCTTACATAATTTTAATAACTGGTTGCTGATGGATTTCAATATTAACTCTGACTGTTCTGACTAGTAGGGTGTTGAGGCTAAATTTTCAGGAGAATTTCACTAATTGGTGCTGCGCTGCGTAGGGGTGAAGGCATCTAAGAATATGTGTATAAACCTGCATTTGAGCCCTCAAAACTGGTAATCGCAGGGCCATATCCAACAAACCTGATCACTCAGCCTGGTCTAGTAAAGCACTCAAATGTATGAGGAAAAGTTTCAAAATTACCAAGTCATATTATCAAAATCATCACAGGTCCTGTAAAACTAATCCTAATGTTCAGTGAAATTCTGAGTTAGAAGGCAATATTAGCAAAGGGATGTTGATGCTAGCACCTAAATTGTAGGTGATCTGCTCCCAGGGAGATTCCTGTCTCTGGTTAGCTGTTCCAGAAATTACCAGAAGGTGGACTTAGATACCTAACTACATTTCTTTGTGGAAAAAAAAAAAAAAAGCCCTCACTTAACACTGAAACTCTCTAAATTCTTTAGGCACGTAGATTTCTACTTTTTAACACTCCATCCCACCGTCATTTCTGCCACGGTGTATATGTGTTTCCTAACAGCGAGTTACTTTCTGCCATAACCACATTCTTATCTCTGAGTCGGAGGAAGACACTTAGGTCCAGTCAAGATTCTTATGGGTCGTTTTAGCGAGACAGACATCTTATGACAGGTCTGTTCTTTCTTATAACAACACAGATAAAGATCTCTTTCCTTTATAGCTGACACCATAATTATTTGAATATTTATCTGGAAAGAAGGAGATCAAGTTTTGTCTCCCTATCCTGCTTGATTTGGAACAAAGACTTGCACATAGGTCTGTCACTTCCTAAAAGAATATCTGAATCACCCAGGTATTCACTACAGCGAACAAAGCCCTTTCAGTTCTCATTCTGAAGATGTTCCACCTGAAGTAAGTAATTATATAGTCATAATTAACCAGCACTTAACTGTCACACATCTGAAGTTGGAGCCCTAACCAGAAGGCTGTACAGTCAAGCCCTTGTTCTTACTTAACTTCGTTCTACTGACTAGTTGTTGCATACACAACAGAACTGGCAGTCAGGAGAACAAGAAAGGCACGATAGTGAAGAAGAGTTAAGATGGAGCATTGATTGGGAAACTCAACACACTTGGAACAGTTAAGACATTGATTTAAATCAAGACAAAGAGAAAACTGCAAACATATATCCTATTTAACAAGTGAATTTTCTAGCCAATGAGCCATTGAGTGTAGCACTCGCTCTACCCCATTTGCCTCTTTTATGTAAAGTTTGATATGGCTGACATATGACAAGAACTTTGGCTGGATTTGGCCCCTGGGGAGACACACTGAGGCAAGGCTGACTTTGTATTGAAAGTTGTGTATTACTCTGGAACATGTTACTGTCTATTTATCACCATATATGTATTTATGTTCCTACTCCTCTGTCCTGGAGGTCCTTTCTATGTAAAATAACCATGGGCAGGGTAATATCTCACCTTTCAGTACTCCTAGGGTTACAGTTCCAAGTTTCTCATATCCAGTTCTAAGCAGTTTTGTGCATGCTCACCAATGGCAGCAAGCATATGTGGATCAAAAGAATTTAGTCATCTTGGGACTGGGCAGCAGCCAGGTGACAATGCTTGAAAATTCAGTGATGGCTAAAGGTAGAGATTAGCTTAAACCAAATAATGCAGGGTTTGCACTCATATGCAACTCAAATGGTATGCATATCTAACAGATACATATATATTCATGAGGAAATATTTTGTAAAATATGCTGCACAGATCTTTTATTGTGGTTTACATTGTTTATAAGCCAGTATCATAATAACACTTTCGTAAGAGGTTCAAGCCAAGTTTTAGAACATCTTTAACCAAGTTTTGAAAGAAACACAAAATGTAAGGTCAATAGAAGCATTATGTAAAATCAAAAATGCATGTGAAAAGAGAAAAAAATGCCCCAAATTCACAGGCAGCATCTTCAGGTGAAGTAGTTCAGCATTGTGCTTGTGTGCATAAGTATTTAAAAATAAATTTGATGAGAAATTAACTACAAACAGAATAAAAATAATGTTTTCATTCTAATTCAGTGTCCAAACTGAAGAAAAAATAAGAAGCTAAATCAGTAGTTAGAAGAGGGAAAGTTATTATTTGTTTTTCACTTTGAATGATTAAAATTATCAATGACAAGTACATTCCTAGGAACAATATACATTTAAAATATGATAGTGAAAAACCTGTAATATTTAACTTCTTTAGAAATCAAATGTGCCCTTATACATGTAAACTTGCAAACTTGCATCCTTATAAAACAGAATAATAAAATCGACAAATGCAGATATGCATTCAGATGAACTAGTAAAGGAGAGTCAGTTTCCATTTCCTTTTCTTGATTCTTCTCCAGCTGTTATATTCAGTCTTTCCAATGTGACTGCATTATCATCCACAAAATTTTTAGCATCATCGTAATCATAAAAGATATACTTTATATCTTTATAAATCACACGAGGCTCAGCAGACCCTAGTAATGCCACATCTGCTTTAATCGTAGTAAATTCTAGCCTAAAACAGCATAGCCTGTGGTGTCTCACCTGAGTTTGCAGAGACATTTCAGGAAATGCATTAGCTCTGTGGGTCAGTGAAAGAAATACAAACAAAGTGGCCAAAGAAAAAATTAGCACTCTAAATGGGTTTTGACAGAAGCCCGAGTTGAAAAACCCAGCTGTATTTTGTCTATGTCCCTGAATCACCAATCAGTTCTGCTGAAATGAGTGGTCCAATTAGCTGCCTAATATTTGATGCCTGGTAAATGTGGTCATAGTAAAAAAAATACAATGTATATAGAGGACCAGTCTTCCTTTGGTCCAAGAAACTAGGGTCTACAAAACAACAAATATGAAAACCTCATAATGTCAAATTCCATATCCTAATCTGAAACAAAAATTCAGGGTTCCAAGTACCTCATTGCTAGGACAAATCTGATGCAAAGATGCGTAGCTAAGATGGGTGCCCACACTTCATTTTCAGGTGTACTAAATACAGGTAAAAAACTGGTAAGTGAAAATTTTTGTGGGCATGTTTTGCACTGGACTGAAAAAAAACCCCATTTCATCCTTCTGCCAAATTTGTCCCAAGTGCTACCTAGATCATGCTCTGGTTTTCTAATATAGCACTGTTCTACAATAACTGCTTAAGCATGCCATACAGTATTAATCTTCCGCATGAACTCAGTACCAAACCAGTTTCCATGGAGAGAAATTAAGAGGTATGTACAGGCAAAGGAGAAAATATATGGCTAGCTGATGATACAGAAAGGCTCTTTAGATGGGAGCTACGGTAGAGAGGAAGGATTTTTCAACTGAGATTGCAGAACTGAGGGGAGGGCAGCATTAGACAGAGAGTATAGAGAAGAATATGAACATAAAAAGACATCTATGCTGAAGTAGGTTTTGACATTGTTTTAAAAAAGACAATTTTGAAATTGATGCAGAAAAGGATGGTGGAAGGCTGCTGAAGTGCCTAAAGTAGGAGGTGATTTTGATGTGTGTGATAAGGAAGCATCAGCATTTGACACATTAGGGGGAGGATGAAGAACTGGGACTTAAGAGTCCTGAGAGAAGGGTACTACAGTAGTCAAGGTGCAAAGAGATGAAGGCAGAAGCAAGAGAGACATACTGTTGAAGTGGAAATAGGAAGAGCGGCAGACACTGGAGGTGTGAGAAAAAGAGCAACACCAGGAAATGCATGTGGATTTTGGGCAGTGGGAATAAATGTGTGAGGAGTCCTAGAGCAGTACAGAAGAGTGAGACTTGTATTTAAAAATGTCTGAGAGACTGATGTTGCTCTGGGTTTGCTGTCAGTTTTGTTCACCGGGCTATAAATCCATCTATATAAAATGATACTATCTAAAATGCAAACTTCCTTTAAACAGTGTTCTGTTTATTGTAATAGTTTGTTAGCCAAGCAATCTCTGCAGTAGCTGCAGCTGTGGCTTGTTCCATCTCATCAGTAATTTTAACTTTTTAGTCATTAGTGTGAAGCTTGTCACAGTATTTTAAAATGATAAATATACTTTCCTCCCAGTTCTTGAGTTCCGTTTTATTTGAATGGACTATGCATCCTTCAGCATCTCAATAATTTGCCCTGAGAATCATGACAACGTAGCTACACTTTGGAACAGAAGATATGAATATGATTCCAATAAAGCTCTGCAATGTTTATTAAAAAACAAAAGGTAGCTTTAAACAGCTTATGATTATCTATTATTAATCAGTATCTTTCTTCATAATATTGTCCGAAGATCTAAGTCCTGAAATAGTATGCATCTGTGTGAGAGGGTGGCCACTACATCTCATGAGCTGTTTAATCCTCACCGTTGTTTGTTGTGTGCAGAGCCCCAAGCAGACTTTTACTCACAACTGCTTTAAACAGTGTCTGCCTGCCCTATGACTTTCCAAAAAACCCCAGGATGAGGTTAGCACGATAAAGAGCTTGATTTCTCTAAGGAACAGTCATTCAGACTGACAGCACCCATTCATTTACTGGAGACTAAACAAAAAATATAAAACAATAAAAAAGACAAGACTTAACTGTTGGACTTAGTGACTCCTGAACGGGCAGCTACAGTATCATTACCACCAAGTGGATACAATCTAAGCTTGATGTTTACCTACTTAAAAGTACTATTTGCTATGAAGTGTTGGCAAAACAACTTATAAAATGATGGGGAAAAATAAGAGAAGCTCCATTAAAAGCTTTTTCTTTCCTTTAAACGAGAGTGAACACAGTAGAACACTCTGAGTGTGACCCACTTATTACCTTTGTACATTTGTCTTTATTAACATCTATTAACTGATTAGATTTTCCTTAGAAGTAATTGTGCATTGTTAGATAATTGTATCATTGTGGCTTCTTATTGGGGAAAGGTATTACATCCAAACACTTAAGACAGATAAAACCAGATGGATGCATCTGTCTGTCCATCCATCTGTCCACTCAAGAAGCCTTCGGGTATTTTTAGAGAATTTAAAGCAGTAATACGAGTCATAAACAAAAGGGGCATTTTTAAGAAGAAAAATACACTTAATTAAATAGGTGTCAAAATAATTTTACTGTCAACATCCACAATATCCATGGTACAGTGGGGTTGTATAAGTGTTCCTATGGAATGCTAGTTCTCAGAGCCGTAATGAGTTGCTATTAGAAAAAGCAGGGATATGTTATCAGTATCCCCACAGAGTTATCTTCTAAATTATTTATACTTGCAACACTTTCACATAATGGCAGTTTTAAACTCAAGCAAACAAAGCAAACCGCACAATAAAGAGAGGGGAAGAGAATTGTACAGAAACCCTTGCTGAACGCATGTAGTTAGAAAGGCGAATCAAACAAACTAATCAGATTTTGTTTCCTACTCAGATCCTCATGAGGTTTGCAATAGACAGCATCAAAGCTTTTTGGGGTTGTGTTACCTTGATAAAAGATTGAACGGCACTGTATCTTTTTTTATCTCTCCCATCTAAAATGTAAGGGAATGCAACTTTATTTGTCTGGTGCAAGTTTGCCTATTGTCTTTGAAATTCCACAGTGGACCTTCCACAAAAGCTCAACTATCAGAAGGGAGCAAATACTACCAGAGCCCTGTGTTACTCTTACTTTCATCCCCTGGGTTATGGCGTTAGGTTTGCCCAGGAGTTTGGGGGGCAGGGGGGTGGATTGTTATTTTTATACAAACTTAACACTGTGAATTACTTATTCTGCTTTCCACACTTGCTTTACTGATACACAGTGTAATGATTAACACTTTAGGGCTCAATGTTATATAGAAAAATTGAGATGGGATGCCTTTTTTTTAAAAAAAAAAAAACACCAAACTTCAAGCAAACTCAAGTCCGCTCAGTGCAGAGAGGGTTTGGGTGAAATTGAAGAGAAAATAGCTCAGACTAAAGCTCTAAGAGTCTCCTGTTCTCGAACTGTTTACATTTGTGAATATATAAAGATGATACCATTCACTTTCCATTAACCAATCTATGAAGTTTTGTCTTAACCATTAAACCAAATTCCAGCTGAAATCACTGTCTTATTAACTTACTGAGCAGCTAAATTTGAAAACAAATTTCCACCCCACAAAAAGGAAGAAAAAACATATGCCATCGTTTTTTTTTCCCCTGTAAAAGGAGTATGCAACTAAATATTCTCAGCTTTTTGTCAGTCACAATACAAACGGGTTTTAAAAGTACCCAGTTATTCCGAGCGCCTCTTTTTCTGGGCATTTAGATTAAGGTACCCATAATAAACACACAATGAAAACTCTGGCCTTCTTTTTAAGCAAATGACCCTTCCATGTACTAAAAATCTTATTTGCCTTACGCTACTTCAGTTGCACACCAGCACCCTCATTGATTACCATGGAGTTACATTAGTTTAAAACTGGAGTAACTGAGTAGTGGATCAGGTCCTGTAGTCAGACATATGTTTTCCACTAGATAATGGCTACTTATATATTTATGAATTTTAAAATGCTTTTCAATTCAACTATCATTGTTACTATGTGCAGGAAGTAAAGAAGTAAATTGCAACCAAGCTTTCAGGGGTTTATTCCCTCATGAAGCACTTGTATTGCTAGTGTCAGGGGAGGGCAACTGTATAGTGCCCTCTACATAATAAATGACACTGTTGAATATTCTTAAAGTAATGTCTCTGTGTGTGTGGTTTTAGGGACTGAGCTATTATCTGTTGGGTTTTACATTCCTAAATACTATGCCATCATTTCTTTAACCCAGCTTTATGGAAAGTTTCAAGGAGGTTTAAAATAATTGGTACTCAGACCTACTCTGTCTTGATCATCCATGGAAACAGCGAGTACTCACAGGGCAATAAACAGCTTTCAGGCAAGTGTGTAACTCCAGTGTCAACTGGAGTTATGTGCAGAGACTCAGAGCAGAAATAGTATATAGCTCTCCACTCCTGAACATGACAGTCTTAATAAACCTTAACCTCCACATTCCCTGCTTTCCTCAACCACAGCTAAAAATGTTACACACATTTATACCATCTAATGAACCAGACATTAAAAGGAAACCACAGATCTATACCAATAGATTATCAGGAAGAGAAGTGTGAATACTTGCTCATTGTAGTATCATGGTAGTTACAAAGAGGAAAGACCTAATACATCATCATCATCATCCTTTCAGCAAGAGTAGGGGATAATCTACCAGTGTAGGTTCCAACAGCTACTAAAAATAGCAGCTTGTAACCTGGGTAGTGCAAACACACAATGCAAAATCCTAGGAGAAACTCAGACTCACCGTAGTGAACCTGAAAAGAGAATGATGAATGCTCATTTTACACTTCTTTGGTTGCAACACAAAGGAAGGACAGACTATGAATTGAAGTAGGGGTTTGCGTTCAAGTGAATTGCATCTGGTTTCTGAATCTGCCACATATTCTCTTTATTAACACGTGTAAAACAATTAATTGTGGACGATGACGCTGACTATGAAAAGAAATGAGAGGGTATAAGACTTGTTCTTTCAGAAGCAAGTTAAGTAAAGAAAGAGTAGGAGTGAGTGGAGTTTGGAATTGACTCCTTTCCCACCCACATCTCCTTCAAGCCAAGGAAACAACCAGCACTGAAATGATAGCAACGTATGGTGGTCAGTGATGAATACATATCACTATAATGAGCAAGGGCAAAGTAGGAAACTCTGCTTTTGCTGTGCCTCAGAGACATATTCCATGCTATTCCTACAGTTTAACTAATAATTAAGCCCTTAGTCTATGTGACACACCATTTCCTATTGGTTAATGATATCAATAATTATTTCTTCCGCATCTCAATTCTCATTTTCCTTGTTTTCATGATACATTTTCTATTGTTTTTGAGACAATTTGACAATGAAGGGCACAAAAATATCTAGATACTAATATATCCACGTCTCTACACTGCACAGGATTTACCTTCCTCTGATTGAAATTCTGATGATGTCTGAGGGTCTGATTGCACTAGCTACAATTACTAGAGTCTGGTTTACAATTTGTTCTGCAACTGTTATTCACATTTAACTTTTTGGAAGTCTTTCTAAGATTTTTTTTTTAATGTGAGATAATTAGCCCGATATTTAAGAATTCTAATCTCATATAAATGCTCAATCAAAACACATATTTTCCTGTGAGCTAAAAATGCCTGGATTTCAGTTCTGATTCTCAAAAGAATGTTATTGTTCCTGCAGGACGTGCAATGGAACATAAAAGAGCACTTTACCTCACCATTTGAATTGGATGAATTTTTTTACCTCTCTTTTTTTCTTTATTTTTGAGTGTTTAATTGATTACTCTTGTCTAGGGCATTTTTTCTTACCATCTTTGTCTTCTTCTCCTGTAAGTGTGGATTTACTGCTTTTGAAAATCTAGAAAAAGCATGTTGTCCTCATTCAATGCTTTTTATTTCATGTATTTGATTTCTAAATAAAAAATGAACGTTTTCCATTTCAGGACCTATTCAGTTAGCAGTCTCTCTTAAGGGACTTCCAAAGAGGATACCAACCAATTCTGACTGTATGATGTGTATTCCAAGACCCACCAATTCACCTCTCACAAGCCACAAAACAAATGCTGGTAATTGACTAGAACTCGGGGCTGAATTTACATGTTTTGGCATATGAAATACTTTATCCATAGGATAAACACTGTACCAAAGTGGTAGACAGACAAACTACTATGTCCTCATGACTCTCTACGTTAATGTCTCCTTCAGAAAAGGGGAAGGAAAGAGGATTAAAAAAAAATCAACCACTGAAGGTGAGAGGGCACAATGTATAGGTAAGGGAGGAACTGTACTTCCACAGTGTGCCCAGAAAAGCGGGACACCTGGAGTGTTTGGTTGCTTTTTAAATACATTTGTGGGCAAAGTCATATTTTGTGTTGAGGAAGCACAATGTAAAACACAGCACAATGTGATATCTTCACTATTGTGTTTGAACAGGAGTTACTAGAACCCCTGTCTAAAAAAAAGAAGAATGTTGATGTAGACTTCAGAAACTGTGGCAGCAGGCAAAACAACTATTTTTGTCTGCTTATGATGAGGAAATACATAAGCTTCTGTGCATTTTGGTTCACCCCAGCTCTATGTAGTTTTAATCTAGGTCTATTTTCATGGATTTCTTTTAAACACATTTCCTATTAAGCAAATAAACTTTACATTCTTCACAACAGGTGGCTTATATGAAAACAGATCCCATCAGCTGTCTGATGAAGTGAACACCATGGAGGGAAATAGCAAAGTCAATCCACTTAGGCTTCCAGTGAAAGAAGCAACCTGCCAGAGTCCAACAAAAGAAGAAGAGATGGAAGTGAGTCGAAGTGTCAGGATCCAGCTGTTTTCAGGGACCTAGTTCTAGGCCCATCATGGGAATGGTAACTCTGATTTTCCCTGGGCTTGCACTATGTAAAGTCAATATCTACAAAGCTTCTCTTCATTTACTTTGGGACAAGCAGGAGTCTCATCAGACCAGTATCTCCCAAAATTTTCTATAACATTTTATAGGATGTAAATTGCAGGCCCAGTCCTTACTGGACCCTGGAGGAAAGATAAAAGTAGTAAACATTAATGCATCTGTTTTCTTTTTCCTTTAAAGAAAACTGGTTTATATGTTTGAAGATTATAAGTAAACAAGTTGTTTGCAACAATCATTATTTCATCACCATGCTGTTTCCCTTAACCTGGAGGTTCATTGCAGAGGTGAAGCATGTATGCCAGAGCACCTTCTGATTTATTTGACACTGATGTTATTCGCTTTTTTTTTACAGAGGATGCAGACAAGAATCTTGATGCCCTTTTCCGAGCATGCCAATGTAAGCAAAGAGTACTGTGTTGCCGCTGGTACAATTCATGTTTCAGGTTGCTTGCATCCCCTTAAATGACTGTTTCTTCAAAGTAAGTTGCTGTGAGAAGTCAGGGTCAGAGTTGACTATTAGGGACAAAGCATCAAGAAAATATGGGTAGGGGCATTGCTGCAGGAGAGTATGTGGGAGTAAGTACCGTTTCTGTGGTGGTATACCCTGCATTACTGCCATACTGCAGTTCATTTAAATTGGTAAACGGTATAATCACCAAATACACTGGAGACAATTTATATTTCCCGGATCTACCAGAGTATGCAGTCACAAAATCTGTGCCCTGAGGCCATCATAAAGTACCTGTATCAGGTACGTGTTTTGTAGTACAGCTTACAGATGTCTCTATGGTTTCACATGCTGCTGAACAGTATTGAGGACTGTAACACCTCTGTGGTGTTACAGGTGTTACTGCAGGTATCTGCAATCATCTGCTATTCTCTCCATGTCATGACACATGAAGACAGGAAGAGATGAACAGAAATTGCTGCAGTCCTTCAACTTGGCAACAAGGGTCCTTCCTTCCCAGTTTTCAGGAAACTCTGCCAAATCTCTCTGTATTGTTCTGTGAATGCTGTTTGAGTAACTTATTGCAAGTACTATTTGAGGACTGATTCAAAATTCAAAATTGAAATCTGTGGAAAAAATCTAGCTCACTTCAACAGGCTTTGAAACAGGAACATTAACAATCTGATAGAGAGACTAAGGGAGTGAAGCCACTTTGAAGATCTGCCAGCCTCCAACCACTGCTTCGCACTACCTACATAGTGCCCCAATGTGACTTTCCGGGAAAGCTGGAGAATGAAGCAGCAAAGCACATTTATATTTAGGATAAAAAGATTTTTAAAAATTTTTTAAATGTTATTTTCATGCTTTTCTGCCTAACATAATTTAATGCTATTTTTATGGTTTTTTATCTTGCCCTATAATATATTGTCACGTAACACAAAAATACATTAGTATGAGACTCCAAAAAATAGGCTTTGCACTTTTTCTCCAGCTTATCTTCATTACTCTAGTGTTTAATTACTTAATGTTTTAACACCTCTGTGGAAGCACACAGCTACATCTCAGTGTTACAGTCTGCTAACTGTACACTGTTCACATGAAGAGTCCACTTGCTGACTTCCCTGCTAATACGTATTGTCAGAAAGGCTGTGTAGACTGTTATAAACTTGTCAGGTGATTGAATAATTTAGGGTACAGATTTCCAAAGCTATCCATGCACCTGAAACAGACATGTGCTTTGTGGTATTTATAAAGACATGGGGGGTCCATTTGAAATTGGCTCCCTATTACATGGATGCTGTCTACAGTAAGCTTCACATCTCAGCTGGAGCTTCTAGAAGCTGCTGTATTATGACTAATAACTCAACAAATCAGGTGTCCTGGACTAGTTCTCAGATAAAAGAAAACCAGAAGTTTTTTTTACCAGAGTAAAGTTGTAGGAAATATTTGCAGGGAACATAATCACATAAAACTAATATAATACTGGGTTTCAGCAGAAAAAATAAACCTCAGCTCGGGTTCATAGAGTGATTCTGGACTCATCTTTACTGTTGCATTACTGTCATGTCATATTTCAAAACTGAAAGAAATGTTATAGCCAAACTGACGTTCAGACCACAGCATTTCTGGGTTTGTCTCTGGTTTTTTTGAGAGAAACCAAATTTGACATTTAAGTTAGAGTTTTGATATGTAAAAATAAACATTAAGTTTTGTGGCTGAGGAATAAAGCTCTTCCTCTGAAGTGTTTTTATCCAAACACAACCCTCCAGAACCTTGATGTGCCAAAGACTGTTGAGACTTGCTGTCCCTAATTTAGCAGTTTACTCAAGCATGTGCCTGTCTATAAGCACATGGATAACTTCATTAACACGACTGAGGGTCAGGCAGGTGCTATGGCAGCCTAATGGAGTTAGGCCTCATCTGAAGAATGGATCCTGAGAGTGTTTGTTCCTGAACAAGTCAGCCAGGTTTTTTTTTACTGATCAAACTATTTTGTCCTTTGTATCAGTGGCCTTTGATTAAACTTTGCAATGGGATTCTCAGCGAGAGTGAAAATTTTTGGTTCTAAATAAAATTATTTTAGCTCATTATAACTGAGGCCGTAGACATTAATAATGAATTTTATAAAAACTGTAAAACTAATGATTCACCTCAGGAAAAACACCCAAGGTATCTGTGCGGAAGATGGCATCTACTTTTCAGAGTGAAGTCTGAGAAATGAGGGATCAGAAATAAAGCTAAATGTACAAGAAGCAACTGAGAAAAAGCCTTGTCTAGAACCGAATGACCCACTTTTTCTGAGTTCACTCCCCAGATCTGAGTAATGAGACCTTCAAGGGATCAGCAAGACTCATCTTTTCCTCCAGAAAGCAAACTGTGTGGAAAGGAACTCTGAACTACTGTGCCTTAGTTTCTCTTCTCCTTTTATAGCTCACATTGACTAAACTACTGGGCTTTAGTAGGCACTGAAAAGTTAAAGTTGAGAGAAAGAAAAACACCATGGAAAACATAAATGGACAGACCTCACCAGATTCAAGACCTTCACAAAATAGTACAGTGTTAAGGAAGTTCCACATGGTTGTAAAGTTAATAGAAAAATCCTGATTTCTTTTTGAATATATAAACCAGAAATATTCCCAGTGTCTTCTGAAGCACTTACTGGCTGGCTTACAGGACACTGTGCCTATCAACATAAAATATACACATTTTTGAAATGTAGTGTTGTTTTTATTTTATTTTTCTCTCTGTAAAATGGCATATTCTTCCTACACTGAGAAAATAGTCTTTATTAAGCTTGCAGACTTACAAATAAACAAGGCCAGGCAACATAAAGCGCTGTAGAAACTTTTTGGGGGGTTGATTTATTTTGAAACAAGCAAGTGAAATACAGCATATTTTATGTTGTCTGATAAAAGATGGTGTATAAAAAAACCCTTCAAATGCAACGTTTTGAAAACCACAATGAAAAATGAATTTTTAATAAGGTTTGCCTCAGTGACAGTCTTGGTCAAGAAGAGATTTCTAGTACGCTGGTGCAATACAGGATTTTGACTAGAGAAACACTGTGTGGAGTGTTTTACATCAGTCATTGAGTTTAGGTAACGAATATAGAAAAAAAAAATAGAGTCAGTAGAAAACAAAGAACAACCGCAATCTATTTAAGGCACCAAGCATATTATAGACAATAATTTTCTGGATTCTACAGAAATGCCCTCTATGATGATCAAAAATTTTTAATCCGTTTCTGCTTCCATTGGTAGTTTTTAAGATGAACCATAGAATTTTCCTGTTTCTGCCATCTTTAAATTAACCCATACTCAGCAGAAGTTAACATCAATCTCTTCTGATTTTATTTAAGTGGATAAGTAGAAGCACATAAAAGTATGATCTAAACCTTTGAATTTCTCCCAGTGCTCAGTTCCACCTGGAAATCACTCTTTTATTATTGGTAACATCGAACCAGTGAGCTCACCAATCCAATTTTATCCTCCAAATAACAAAAAAAAGGAAGACAGCTCAGTTTTCAGACAGCTGTAGAAAGGTCTATCATTCTGGATTATTCAGATTTGTATACTAGTCACTACACATAGCTGCCTCTTTGAAAATTCTGACCCAGGAAGATTTTTGCCAAGCCAGCATTCCTGATTCTTCATTGACCTACATCTTAGGCACACATACCACTTAATACAAAGGAAGTATAAAATACTCTCGGTATAGCCCTTGTTTAATAGGCATTGTGGGCTTTTGTATGCATTGAGTGTGGAGGTGATAACACAAGGTGCAGAACACTCACAAATCAGCTTTAGTCACATCTTTCTGAGCTGAGAGATTTTACTAGAGCATGTGCCCTTTAGAGATCTTATGTTCTGCAAGCACTTCTATTCTTCTTCTTCACTTATTTTTGATGCTAAGTGGTAGGAAAAGCTAATTCTACCTTTCCTTTTCCAACGGGTCAGATTTTCACTTGATGTAAATCGCTTTGGTTTAGTTGCGCTGATTACTGGTTTAATGTTAATTGTTGCTGTTTGGTAAAATGCCTCATTGTCCTGGAAAGCACCTCTCATAGCACTGCACTCCCAGGGTACCTCAGTTGCAGCACCTGAGTGGCAGTAAGGGAGTTGGGGCTACAAAGACGGCCGTCCGGGTGCACTTGTTGCCAAATGGGAAGGGGACAACTTCTTAAGAATATATTGACATTGTGTTCCCCACACCCCATCCCAGACAAAAGTATTGGCTAACTAACAGCTTAGTTACCAGATTTCCTTATTATATGATGTTTCTCCACACAGCACACCTTGAATTAATGCAGTCCAGTGTGAGCAGGTTTGGAAACGTTTGCAAGTTCCCATGTTGCAGTAGGCCTGAACTTCAGTGAATAAACGAAAGTGTGTTTGCACCTCGTTGTGAACTCTCCAGGGAAATAATGTTCAGCATAATAAGCATAAGCAATGCTACCTCACAGCAACATGTGGTAAGACCAGTAGCAGTGATCAGCTTTAAATGTTTAAATTGTGCAGATCCACTTAGTTTGCTGTGTTTATGCCAGGGATTAATTTGGATCGTATCTGGATTTTAAAAATTCAGTAGATCTATGTTGTTTTGGAGCCGGGGCCTTAGGTTTAGGTTGACCTTTCCTGTTCCAGCTCAGACATGTAAGTAACTGAAGCAATTAATACTACAGGGTGTTTCAAAAAGATGGACCCAATTCGAAACTGCTGTACCTCTGCAACCACGAACTGCCCATGAATGAAACTCTTACAGTCTGTACAGCAGGTGGAGGGAACATGGAGCATTTGTAAAAAGGTTATTAAAACTTGATAACTCCTTAAAACGTTTGTAAATTTTTGTGGAATTGTAACACATTTGGTTCATCTTTTTGAAACACCCTGTAATAATTTAACAGCCACAGGAGTCTGGTAAAGGTACGCTATTTTCACACCAATTTTCAAACCATCTGACTTTCCCTACAGTTCACAAAATTACAGTTGCCCTGACTTCTTCTAAATTTAAACAGGGTTAATGGATATTATTTTTGTTGTTGTTTTTACCAATCTGATAGATCTTTTTGAAAAGAAAAGCCTAAGTGGTACACAGAATTACAGTTCTTAAATAACAAATAATACTGTATAAGCCTCTCTTCCTACGTGTTTTCCTTAGAAGTGGGAGAAGGGAGAAATGCAAGAATTCAATGAAACCTAAGCAGCAAGTAAACCTTTCTATCCTGTTCAATTACACAAAAATAGGAAGGGAGCATCATTTTCAAAGGAACAAATGTTACACAAGACATGCCCTTTAAATCCTTTTTAAAGGCTCTGTGACCTGTAAAACTATCTGCAATATCAGCAACAGAAAGCCTTCCACTGAACAAATGCTTATGTTTTATGTGTACTGTATTTGCTAATCATTAGTTCATAAGCAAGAGCAGATATACAGTGTGCTATAAATAATGGTGGGAATGTAAAAGTGAATTGATCTGTCTGGCTATCTAGTAATACTGCTGGCAGAGAACCAGTTTTGAATGGCTGCCAACTACCACAGACCCAGCCAGTGATTTGTCTGGGGGTCTTGCCCTGTCAGGCAGAAAACCGTCTGAAGCTGAGCTCCCAGAACTGTGAGCACCGCCTGCTGCTCAGCAGCCAGCCTGTCCTGCAGCCTCCCCTGCACCCGCCTGGGCCAGCGGCAGAAAACATGCACGAGTTACCAAGCTGTGGAAACGAGCATCTAAAAATATTAATCACTGGATAGAGAGGGCAGCGTGCCTGTGAACTGAAGTGAAATACATTGTTTAAATTGACTGCGTGCACGGAGAGTGAGAAACTGGGAGCGAGATCCGCGCAGGCACACAGACACACACAAATACGCTAAATTTACTCTTTCACCAGAGCCCTTCGAGCATTCCACAAATGTACGGTCGTCACTGTGAAGAAATCCTCATGGGTGGGGTAGCAAACAGCCAAAAGAACGGAAGCATTTATAGTGATCTAGATATTTTTAAGAGGATAATTACGCTAAATAATGTGATTGTAATAGAAACAAATGGGGTGGGGCTTTATTGCAGGAAAGAAAGGAGGTGGCTCAGAAGCAAGTCCTGACAGCAAAACTATTTCCCCATCTCTGGTGCAAGTGGAGCAAAATGGTGGGCTAATTTTCCCCTCTTCCTTTAAGTCAGTCATGCTGATCCACTTATTGCATTGCTTGAACTAGTTTTCCCTGTGTATAAACATGGAAAGACAGCTCAGGCAGCAAACTCACCTCGGGATGCCTTGCAGGGATTCAGTAATGTGCCTGCTTGGCACTGTTTCTTGTATCCCTCAAGGCTGTCTCCCAATCTCTTTGTAAGATCAGCCCTGGCTCAAAAAAAAAAAAAAGCAAAAAAAAAGCAGCAGCAGCAAAAAAAGGAGTCCCATCAAATGATGCAGTTCAGCTTCATGTACCCTGTCTTTGCGAGGTGGCTCTGATTCCCTGTTTAGCACAGAATCAGGGTGCATTTGTGCATGCATGTGTGTGTGTACAGAGACATGTGTGCAGGCAGACCAATTATGTCTGTTCAGTATTGATATTTCTGTATAAACCTATATATTATCTTTGCTCGTAAAGAGAAGGCAAGTTGCTAATTAAGTACTGGTAAGTTGAATTTCTTCAAAGTGAAGCTTATAGATCAGAGACCATAGGACTGGGGCTGTTGCTTTGGTTTTGAATTTGGCATTGCTTTATTGAATTTTATAAATACCAACTAAATTCAAACAAAACCGATTTAGATTTCACCTCATCACTTAAAATATATTTTGTAGAGTACAGCCTGTGCAGTAATCCTCTGCTATACTTTAATTTGGTTTTAATTTTATAGGCCCTGTTTTAACTGCATATTTCCAGACCTTTATTTCTCTCACAGCTCTTAGCAAAATGGTAGCTCATAAACACAAGCTCTGCTGTATAGACTTTGCATTTCATCCCAAAGTATTTCCTTTTTTATAGCCATGGTCTTTCCATCTTAGTGCTCTGAGCTTGGGTCACAAATCTCACTGCTATTCCAGTGTGTGACATCTTCGCTCGTTTGCCGCTGCTCATTAACAAACAATACTGCTGTGAAATTGGTTTAATGACAAAGTAATAAAATTGCTATTCTGCTCACAGATTGCCTGAGGCACTTTGAGCTCCTACAAGGCTTACTGTGGGTGCCAAGATACATTAAGCTGCTTATTCGTAAAAACTGCATCATCCGTTTTTTTCACAGGTTTTTTCCTTTCCCTATCTAGCCCTTGCTTCTTTTTATCTTCAAATAAAAAGATATATTTGCTTATGTTCTTCCATGCTGTCAAGTTTTTACTTTCATGCATATTTCTGGAAAATGAAAGTGTATTTCATTTCATTTTTCTTTTTAAAAGGTCACTCTGTCCCTATTGCAAGGTTGTTCCTGGACTCCAAACCCTCTGCAACGTAACATTAAGAGAGACTTATTTTAATATACCCTATTATGTAATTGGGATACTGGATAGAGTTAGTCCTATTTTAGGCATAGCTGGATAAGAGAACTGTTTATAGAACGAGTTTCCTTTTTTAAAGAACTGATTAGTGCAACCCAACTACTTTCTGTCATGATTTCAAGACTAAAGCATTTATGTTAGTGTTTTAAACATGAAAATAATTATATCATACCTGGTTACTTTTCATACCCAAATTCTACAAATAACAAAATATGGTAGGGTAATGACTACCAAAAAGCTTCAAGAAGCACATGGTTTTCATAATGAACTGCATGGTTTAGAAAGTATTCCTTTTTTTTTTTTTTTTTTTTTTAATTCGTGTGAGGCCCATACGGACCCAGAGATTTACTGCTGGCAGACAATGGTGAAACAACCCAGTTGCTCTTTGACAGGTGGACAGGTCCTAGTAATTATAGCCAGACATCTTAACACTATCGAAATGGTGTAAACAAACACACGGTCCTAATCAATACTACTTTCTTTCGCATTTTAAACAAACATGCTAAACATTCATATTTATCTGTCTTCATTCAGGCAATGATTGTAATCTCTAAATGCTTCACTGCGCTTACACGCGTACATCCACACACACCTTTATAAATTACTTTTTAGGGAAAACAATGGGGAAAAACCCCCATTTCTTATTTCCACCTCTATGACGAGTAATTTGACCTGCTGAATAGCTTAGGAAATGTGGTTTGGGTACCTGTGATGGTTAGCTAGCAGTGGAAAAACTGGTTCAGAAACAATAAGACCTGGTCTGAACATGAATCTCACACACACCCCCCGCCGCCCCCCCTTCTCCGCTTCAAACCTCAGACTGATCCTCCTTTCAAATATCTTGTGCTCCAGGGCTTCCCCAGGTCAGATTCATTGCAGAGTGTGTCTGACCTGAGGAAGCCTCAGAGCATGAGATTTGAATGTAGCAGGCTGATACAAGCCCAGGAGAGACTCCCAGACTACCTAGCACCCCTCGGTGGGATTATCTGAGGTAGGAAGGCCTGCTGGAGGTCAGGAAAGGATTTAAAAACACACAGAGGGAAGTGAGGGATAATGGGAGTCACTATGCCGAGCTGGGCTGCTGACTCCGCTCAGAGGTGGTCATGAATTAGGTCGGGAGACCTGGGAGGAAAAGGGAAATAAAATGGAGGAAAGAGGAAACTGTGAGTCAGAGGAAAAGGATAAACTGATGTTTAAGAGAATTTAACTGGCGGCTAAGAGGTGGTCAGGTCCTCCAGAAGTCTGGGAATGGAAGAGCTGAGACAGGCTGGCAGTTATTCTGTGGATTGCATGGTTGAAGAGGAGTTAACAATGAGGTTATAAAAGACATATCACAGAAGGTTCAAGTCAGAGGTAGATCTTTTTGTGCCTTCTGTAAGTATTTTCCAATTTTCTGCTTCCCTATGCTCTGTTTCTGTATCCACTAACAAGAGTGTAGAAAGCGAGCAAAAGCTGATTATGGCCCCGTGATCTTTAGGTCAGGTATTTTTTTATCCATACCAGGTTTAAAATTTCCTACAGCCTGCTCTGAACTCTGCTATCTGATCTTTGCTACCAACAAGTCACCCACAAACTACGTGTAGCCAGAATATGGGGGTGTGGATGCGGTGGCGTGAGTCTTGGATTCACTGACTCTGCACTTCCGAGGGATTTCCCCACTCCAGAGGAAACTGGAGCTGCCTGTTCAAGCTCCTTTTGTGTTGCTGGAAAGTTGCGAAGGTGCTCGTCATTTGGCCATGGAAATCAGTGGGAGGTAAGCCCTAAGCAGGAGTTAGGAGCACATGTGTGGAGATCAGAGCTTTGGTATTCAAAACGGGAGAAAACCTGCAATGCTTCCACTGGAAATATTAATACAAAATTAATTAAGCTTCTGCTTAATTCTTCTGTTAGGCAGATTTGGGCTGATCTACTGTTCAAAGGGAAAATATTCAACTATCTACTTATCCTAACTTCTACTGGAGATCCTAGAAGTATTATCAGGCCCCAAGGATACTATTCGGAAGCTTCTGAATTACTTTCTTTTCCTGTCTGTGAAGTATACACTTGCCGATTTTTCTATTTGAATTTTTATAGATCAAATTTAGGCTCAAAGTTTGTGCTGTAGAGAACATATGTATATCTTTTCTTGGACCCCTGTGTAGAGCACAAGCACAATCTGAGAAAAGAGTTTGGCCCATATGAAGGGATTGTCAGGTTTTAAAGATGTGGTAATTACAAGCACACAAGGAAGCCATGAAAGTCTGGATGAAAAATTCAAATGAGCCAGCAAAGACACAAATTTGGCTTTGAACTGGGAAAGCACTTGCTTTGATCCTGATCCTTTTGGGCTGCAACCACAAGTACTGACAACAAGCCACATGTGTATATTAAAGGAGCTGATGGGACTGACTGAGAGGTGTGTCCGTTTCCTGCTCTTGCTACCCTGCATGCTTACATCTGGTGGATATTTTGATACTTGATATTTTTCATTTTATTTGCAACCGGTGGCTAATGGGATTGTGAGCACTGAGGACTGCAAATTTGAAAGGTTAAAGGATAAGAGAAAGATGGTGAACACAGTGACACTGAAATTTTGAAAGGAAAATTACTGAGTCTGGGAACTATTCTATAGCGAGTATCTCAATCCTCCTTATCTCTTTCTTTCCCCAAATGGATAACAAAATGCCTCTGGCCCTCTATAGGTTCTCAGGTTTAGTATATCTGTGCTTTTCCAGACTGACTCAACACACATCATTTTGCTGTTTTAGAACTGCACCTAGGAATTTTCCATAGACTTGTTTTGAAAAGTTTCCTAGTTGTCTGTAAAGTGATAAATAAAGGAATTTATTTATTTATGAGTCATTAGTGTAGTATTCCCATGGCAGATAACCTGGGGGAGATTTTCTGGTGCAAAATTGCTAGGAAGTGTGCTTTTATTAAAACAGCCTGGCCAGAAAAATCGTCTGACCATAGAAGAATATCCCAGTGTAACTGTAACTTTGGTAGGATAGAGATGGGCTGATGTACACGTGTAACAGCTACATGCAATGGCAAGAGACAGGACTGGTGCAGAGAAAGAGGACTGACTGGGAAGACCATTGCAGCCAGACACAGCCTGGTGTGACAAAGGCACGGCAAGACTTGGCCTGGTTTGGCTTAGCAAAGGTTCACGGGGTCTGATGCCTTCAGCTGTATTGAAACCCAAACCTTGGCAAAATGACCAGTCTGGAATCAGGTAAGGTGTAAAAAAAAAAAAAAAAAGCTCAACTTACTAGATGTACTTTTTGTTAATTGTTTTCAAGCACAAGAATGTAGACACATCCAAAATACTCTTTTTGAAGCCCCATTCATTCAATAAATTGCACAGGATGAGGAGAGCAGTTTCTGTCTTTAGGTGTGCCTGGTGTAACCTGCACCAGGCTAGGAACAGCCCCACAGGACACTGTGCCCTGAGAGCCTCTTCTGAAGCACAGCTCTCCCCCTGCCTCCCCCCTGCTCTAAGGGAGCAGCAATTTACTGCTAGCCCACACTAGCTGCAGATTATTCCATCATTTTCACTCCTCCCCCAAATCCGTTCATACCAGCTTGTATTTTGAGAGGAGAGGTGAAGAATCTCCTCAAGAGATAACACATCGAAAATAAATGTTAGCTTCTATAAAAGGTACAAGCTTAAGTATGCCGTGCCCACTGCATTTATTTAAGGATACAAGTTCCTTCAAGCAAAATGTCAATATTTTATTTCCCGCAAACTCTGAAATTGTGTTATTTTAGTTGAGGATTAAATCAAGTCTCTGGTTTTATTTGCTAATTGCAATAAACCCTCTCAAAGGAATGTAATTTGGAAGTTGTTTTAAATGCAGATGGCACTAGATTTTAGTCTACAGACTAAAGCTGAAAAAATATTTGTTAGTGGTTACTAGATTTACTTTCCCAAACTCCCTAAGTATTATGTTTTATGAAGGATCGTGTCATTCAGTGACGCTTGTGCCATGACAATGATAACTAGCAGGGTGCCACGGAAACCAGAAAAATGCATTTAGGGTTGGGCCTATGCATCAGAGAACAGAATCAATCTTCCTAATTAACTGCAAATTAGCAATCCCAAAATGAGTGGGATCAACCTGTCTTCACTGGCCAAGAATCATGTTAAGTATATAGCTTCCTCTAAGTGCCTCTAAATTACATTTACGCCTGTATAAAGTAACATTCTTTTAATCTAATGCTGCATTAGTGTCACTGTTCTCAAAGTTATTGCACTGTTTTAAATTTCAACAGATAGGTAGACAGATAGAAAGATAAACAAATTAATAGACAGTTATGGAGATAGCCTGATATGTTGTTATTCAGGGCTCAGAGTAGCTCATAAATCACACTGAAGCCACAAACAAGGTACTAATTAGCATAAGTCTCTGGAAAGAAAAGTTTCTGTTGAATGGCAAAATTCTTTAAGGCCACTGAGCAGTAGCTATTAATAAAGATAAAAATAGTAAATGCAGAATGGAAGATAAAATGCAAAAATGGGACACAGTAGATATTTGATTAATTCCATCCCTAATGATCAAAATCGCCAAATAATGTTAGGCTAAAACTAACACTACTGATATACTGTTTTTACTCTTTAGGGTGTATGATCAAAAAGATCTTGGGTATTGTGACAGTACAAAGGACTGACCTTGGGTGAATTAGCTTAATTAGTTAATGCTTGTAAAGCACTAGATGGGTGTTAAGTATTAATTAATTATTAATTATTATTGGGTAAAGATGGGATTTGGAATCCCATCGCTCATACATGTGCCCCATCCTTCATGCAGGAGCTTTGTGGGGGCCCCACTGGTCCCTGCCTGCCCGTGCCCCTGACAGGTCTCAGCAGTAGTTTGGCAGCCCCACTTGCAAGGGGAGGGAAATGGGGAGACGTTAGACAGCTTGTCCCCGTGGCTGAGTGAAAAGTTGGACAGAGAGACTTCATTTTCCAGTTTGTTAGTGTCTTGCTTTGTGATTTGATGAGAGAATGTTCAGTTCTAAGCTGAGCCAAATTCTCAGTGTATGTTCATTCCTCAAGGAACTGAGGCTCAAATGAGTGCCCAAGTTTATCTACACGTAACATGAGGTTCAAAATGCTTTCCTTTCAGTGCTGTTGTGAAACTACACCTTTTTTTTCTTCTTCTTTTGCAATTACCTAATAAATGTCGTTACCCATATCTTTTACTATCATGATTTATACTGGTTAATATTTAAAGTGAATAGTTAGCTTTTAAATTACAGAGGAACCCTGAAGAGCTCACAAAAAATACCTTCTCAAAATTGTTCTGAGATATCCTTACCAGCCACCTTTGCCCACAGCCGTTTTTGACTGAATGTTAGCAATGTTCATTTCAGGTCTTTTTTCAGGGTTATTCAAATATTAGTTATTGTAAATCCTACTAATACATTAACTCTCAGGCTAATATTTTCCTTTAATTTTAGTGTGATGCATAACTATTGGTAAATGACATTGAAAGCAACGTAACATTTAAATACGTTTTACTTCACATTAGCATTGTCCAATTTCTCATGTTTTAAATTTTTCTGCCTGGCTGCAGCCTAGAAGAAAATACATGCTGGAATAATTATATGAACAATTTAGATTTAAACATATTGAATAGCAGAAGATATCATGCCCGCCCATTTGTATTTTTTTCCCCCTTTCTCCATGCTAGTCGGAAGATGAGTAATTTCTCTCCTTAGAAGCATACCTAATAGACAAAGCTCTAATGCTTAGAAGGGAGTAAGGGGAGGAAAGCGCTTTATTACTACTGTTCAGATCAATACACAAAAATCTCAGGATGATAGGGTAATTAAAACACTCACAAAGTAATTCATCAAAAGCCTTTCACTTGCCTTTGGAACCGGCTTTCTGATCCGTGATGTTTTTACTTGCAGGGATTCGAGACAGCTCCCAGCCAGTATTTCCCGCTTAGCTAACAACCCTGGTTTTCATTCACAAACAAGAAATTGTGTTGGCCTTGCAATGCTTATGCTTCATGCTTTTTCATCCCTTCCCTGCTCTTTGTCTGGCGTGAGGTGCTACCAAGCAGTGGAATTTACCTAAGAGCTAAGAAAAAGAAAAAACAATCTGCGCTGTTTGACAAGTGAGAAGTTCAGCATCGGCTAAATCGCTGATAATTTTATGCTGCTGGTTATTACACTTGGATTGTTTGTAAGTGCTCCTATTAAAAACGAAATAACCACTCCTGCTGTAATGAATAGATGGAAGAGTGTTTGAAATGTTTTCATGATTAAAAATAATATTAAAACTTATTTTGAGCTATCTAGTGGAAATGTCTTGTTTCAGACTGGGGCTGTGAGGAGCCGCATTCGCACCACAGAGCACCACTCCTGCGCTCCCGGAGTCAGCTGTTGGGATAATTACCTTGCTCACATTCCTGTTTTGTTTCACAGACCCCCAAATGTTTCTTTTCTAATGACAGAGCTCCAATTGCGGCACTTAAATGAACGGAGTGCTTCTTAGAGAGCATTCAAATCCATACTGATTAGCAAAAAAATTAAATATAACTTGAGTTGAGCTCAGCAATTGTTACAGGTAAGGACTGTGGATCCCTGAAAGCAATGGAGTTAAGTCTTCAAGGAGATGACTGTGTGTTAATGTAACAGAAAGGCTAGAAATGATTTACGGAGAGAAAAGGCTCAAGTTCCTGCAGAAGATCTAACCATATTTCTTTGCTTGCACAAAACACAAACCCCCTTCATTATTTATCATTTGCCCTGTAAATACCTGCTAGCCTATAAAATCCTCTGTTATTATTTTGTGTTATGATGATGCACGGGGTGTCAGTTAAGGATCAGTCCGCTTGTGCTAGGCTAAACATACTGATAAAATAACACAGCCCCCACCCCAAAACTTTCCCAATCTGCATATCAGACAGAGCTCACAGGGAGATGTGAGAGGGTGGTGGTGGTTTGAAAGGATTAAGTAACAATAAAACAAACAATTTAGCAGAAAAGCAAGAATCACTTGCCTAACCAAAGACAGATGGGAGTGATTTGTAGGCACAGGTAGAGGCAAGCTTTAAGGAGGGATTTAAAAGAGGATAAAGGTTAGCTTTACACGTTTGGCAGGGAAGAATCTCCCCACACATGATGGGGGGCATCAGTACAGCCAAACGAAGTTGTAGTTCTTCTTGCTTTGATCAGTCACTACACAAACAAACTAGGTTAGTGAAGTCAAAGGGAGCAGCACAAGTGCGCATTTCATGTGGGCAGTCCAGCCTTTTTCCAGGAATTTTTAATGTATTGATGCACGATTTTTGCCGTTCTCCCTGACTGAGAGAGTCTTGGTGGCAATCACCGGTGACCGAGGCTGCTCCTATCACCTTCCACAAGCATTTGCAAGGGCTTTACAATGAGACCACATTTGTAACTGGATGCTTTTTGGTGTTAAACTAGCCACTTAGTTCTGAGGAAAATTTTAAAGAAAACCAAAACTTTAAAAGGACCTTACACCATTGCAAATAACTAATTTCAACTAAAATGCAATTATTTCAAGGAGACTTAGCTATGTATATATGGGAAACTTTGAGCCTGAGTGACTTATGCAAATTTGCTTAGTTAATTTTCCATAGAATCTGAGCTCCTAAGTCACTATATGCTGTAAAATATATTTCTTGCTTTTTCCCTTCTTTTTGTTGTACAAGGTGAAATACAATAATCAACAAATTGATGAAAGGAAACCAGATTGAGCAGTGTATTTCAAAATTGCCAAAACCAAACCAAGTAATACCTGCCATGTCTTGAATTTCTTACCCTGAAAAATAAGCCAGCTTAATTTCAGATTTACAAAATTACACATCCAAAATATTCATTCTTGGGAGGAAAATAAGCATGAAAATTTCAGCTCAGAGTCTAATTATTTCAAAGAGTTATTGGTCACTGAAAATAAGTGCTGCTTAATATGAATATGCCATCCACTATTGCTGTAATAAGAACAAATAATGACTAAGAGAATTATATTAAAAATTAATAAAAATTATGAAGTTTGATGTGGTGAATGCAGTATACGTTCTTCAGTAAGCTAGCTTTAAATGAAATACCATATCTATTAGAGGATAATTCATTGTAGTAATAAGCTTGAAACCACATTTTTTGCAACCAAAAATAGCAGCTTTGCTAACAGTCTTCTCTGAGCCTTGAGAGCAACAGCCCATTGCAGAAAATATATTTGTATTTCTGATATCTCTCAGTTCCTTCATGTAAAGAAAAGAGGTTAGTGTCCCACTACCTAGCATCACGAAGTATAAAAGTAGTATTATTGCCATTTTTAGATGTAATAACTGAGGCAGAAAGAAGTAAAGTGACCTGCCTAAGCAGTTCAGAGACACAATGAAGAAAATGTCCTGTGTCTGCTGGGTCCCAGCATACTATTCACTTGGTTACGCTGCCACTTTTGCTAGCTGCTATTACAGATTACTTGATCTTAACATTTGAAATTATGGAATTTCAATAGGATAAATCCTATTTATACTAGGATATACCTTATTTATTTGTCATTGCCTTACTTGCTTCAAGTTTGATCTTTTAATAATAAACAACTTGTAGAAGTCAGAACAAAACTATACTAATGTTTGTGTGTTATCAAGAGCAGGAACTGTATTCTTCTATAAATATTAATTCTACAGGGGACAGAATATTTTCCTCTCATATGGAATCCATTAAGACCCTTTGTTCTTAAGGATTTGTGCAGCCAGACTATCCTTTCCTCTGAATCTTACTCTCTGTCATTGATCAGGAATGTGATTTGTGGATGTGAGAAGTGTCACACAATGAAGAAGCTCTGCTGGCATTTGCTCCTCATTCTCAATTGACTCACCTTCTTGTGGTTAGTGAAAATAAAAATGGAGCCAATTCATGCAGTTCTGTACTCAGATGGGTTTCCTCGGACCTGAGCAAGGCCTGGCAGGAAATACTCCGGGACACAGGTAGCACCATGGTGATGTGAGAGTTGTATCATCACTGAACTTCCCTGCATAGTGCCACGGGCAACCACACATGGTGCTAACAGCCCATACTAGTCCTGGTGAATCTGCTCCTATTCCTGGTGCTGTGAGAAGATAATGTGTAGCACTTTGAAGGCTGCACCTGACTCCACGTCCAGTTGTGAAGATTATGGATTTAACTCTCTACCTTTGCTCTAGTCCAACCATTGTAATCAACACCAGTTTTTACACACGGTATGCAGATTTTTTAGTTTTAGTAAAGAGAAATTTGACAGGAGCTGCGAAGAAAAAAAGCAAGAAGTTATGAATTCTAAAGAGAAAAATGCTTGTCTCCTCACTGCTGTGTTTGAACAATTCACAAAGGGCTGACTGCCTTTTCATCCAGCTCACCCAAAATAGTATTACTGTAGGCTCTGCTCTAGTTTAAGGTGTGTAGAAAAATATTTCACTGCAAACGAGACAGGTAAAACTTTTAGACAAGGACCATATCCAACTCAAATCTAGCCTAATAAGAAAATAAAATCTGAATTCTCCATTTTGGCATAGCAAGTTCAATACTATGGCCTGGGAGATTAGGAGCAAGCAGTCAACCAAAAATCTCAAAGCAATATGCACTTATAACAGAAACATTGTCTCAGACCTAGCTATGTAGCACTGTGACCATGAGCTAACATATGAAATTACCCTTAATTCAACAAGTACTTGAGTAATACCCTTGTAAAATTTTTCACACCTCCAACTACAGTTGACATGGCTTTGATGGAGCAAATTGGAAACATTAACTATAAGAGTATATATACAACTTGTTTCACATTACATTCACCCAAAACCCTCACAGTTGTGACTTGCTGTCATAGCCAGTCTTGAAAGTTGAAGTTACTATGCCCTTCTTAAAGCAGAAGTTGGGTTGATTATCTCTGTGGTGGACCAAAAGGTAGGGCACAGGATAAACGTGGGTGGAATTACTTAAAGTGTGAATATACAAGATATCAGCTCTTCCTTAGTAGTGAGCTGTGCATGCTCTCCAGAAGAGAAAATCAGTTTTATCCCATCTTCAAGAGGATAAATTTTCCCAGAAATGCTTCATTTATCATGAAAAGAGAACATGCATGTAAGCAATTACCACAGAGTGGCTGTCAAGATACAGTGTGCATCATACTGTACTTCCTGGTAAGTTGTGTGTCCATAACCTCTTACGTGAGCTTCCTAAGATGGACAATACTGCACTTAAGACTGAGCCTGCTTTGCTGGCATTGTCACCTCCAGTGTCTGGAATTCAGATGCAGTTAGACAGTGGTGGATGAAGTAAAAGGTAGAAAGATTTCTATTTTTTTTATTAATTTGATTCTTCAGATTCCACCAGGGCCAAGACTTCACCTGGCTGTGCTAAAAATGAGTCTTGATCATGTTTCCATTTAGAATATGGGTAGGCAATCATAAGAAAATGATTTACTGTTCCTCAGTAAGAGAGTACTTATCAGCTAAACCTCAGTAAGTGACTGGCAGCACAATGCTAGTCTGACCTCATTACATAGTAAAATAAGTTTGCATAGACCACTTACTGGGGGATAAATCCAGGAGATAAGCTGAGGAATGTACTACCTAACCAGGCACCAAGCACAAAAGACAAGTGAAGAATGTGCATGGAGCAATGTGGGGTGTTTAATAGTTATTGACAAAGGATGCCACAGACTCCTAACCCAAAACTCAGATTGGACTGAATTTTTGAGGATAAAAACTAGACAGAGACAGGGAATCATGACTGTGATTTTGGGTAAGCAGACTTGGTTCCAAGTTCATGCTGCATAACATAAAACATTGGAGAGTCATTCTCACCCATGACAAAGAAAAGTAGGTACTTTGACAGAGTGAGCTAACCTGTGATGCAAACTGCCCTCTGAAAGTGCTCTTCTCTATCTGTCTTGATTAGAAAAGAAAAGAAAAAACTGTGCTCCTAATTTAAGTGCCCATTTAGATGCTTAATGCTGGATTGAATAAACGTGGACTAGAACCAAGAAAATGAACCAAAAGCATAGGTCACATTTTGCAAGGTATTACATGGGATACTCTGTGGAGCTTAATGTAGAGCAGCAGAATTTTAATAATACAGTGTCAAACAGGGAGTTTCTTCTCATAAGCAATAAAAAATAGACAGGCATGATTTCCTCCATGTCAACAGTTTTCAGAGACAGACAGAAGACAAATGGCATAGGCAGGAAAGGTAAGAACTAATTCCCACTTTGCAGTATTGGACTACCGCAGTAAACTGTTCCTGGAGCTAAATGTGAGCCCAGCATAGAGAGATGAATCAAGATTATTTCCTTGGGGATTAGCCTGCTGCAATCCAGAAGAAGGACAATAGATGGCCAACAGATTAGTTAAAAGAAACATCAGCTAAGCACGAAACATTGCATAGCAAAGAAGGCATGGACCTACAGCCTTAAAATGCAGGTGCGAGCCCAGCAATAAAACTGACAGGTAAAGCAATAGCAAAGAAACAATCACTCAAAGCTCATATACAGTATCTGAAAAGAATTATGACAGTACTAAAATGACTAGACGTAACTACAAAATATCATCCAGAACACACTGTCACTACCAGGGTAAGGGAGACGTATGAAAGTCCATAGTTACCTTCACATTGGAGCTACCTTCACCTGATGAGAAGAGATATATAAACAGTGCGGAGTTCCAGCATAAAACCAACCAACAGAAGAAAAAAAAGGAATATCCAGGGAAATAAGAATTGGAAGACTTGCTCAAAAGTCAGCACACTTGAGGTACTTTGATATCGCAGAAGTCGTAGGAGATGGCATGGATGCCGTGTCTCTAGATTGAACTATATGCTATCAATTTCTGGTCCTCAGGTGAATGCTTATTGGCACAAGTCACAACAGCTAGTAACTGTTAAACACTAAAAAAAAAAAAAAAAGTAATAATTCACTGGAACTCAAAGGAATAATCACAGGTTGTAAGCAGAAAGAGTTTGGAGATGGCCCCAGGAAGTCATTCTGCATGACACATAGCACGAAGCCTAGCTGTTGCTACAGAAACTCTGTAAATACAGGGTGTTACAAAAAGCAAAGTGATTTCAAATCGGGTCCATCTTTTTGAAATACCCAGTAGTCCTTCTGATACAGAGCCAGATTAATTTGGGGAGCATTTTGTGTACCAGCACACAGTACATGAAACAGCTATTAACTTCTTTCATTCCCCAGTCAGGACAGGGCTCAGCAATTTTCTACTATGCCATGCGAATGCTGCGTCATAATTCAGCCATCAGGAGGTTCTTACAGAGTCAGGAGCCGTCAGCAGCCGCTGCTGCCTGGAATCAAAGCATATCACCTCTGTGTCACACCAGAGCATCAAAGGCTCATAAAGAGAGTGCCCCCAGGCCACTCCCAAATTCAGGTCTTCTTTGTGGCAGTACTGCTAAACCACTGAGATGGCTTCGCCTCAGCTGTCAGAACTGGGATGTTTTGCTGTCTGTGTATAAAAAACACCACTTTCAGGCTGTCTACAAAAAATAAAATTATATGGGGAGTGTGGGGGGAGGGGAAAGTGCAAAATGATGCTTCCACCTCAGATAGAAATCTCTCAAACTAATCAGTCATAGGGGAGGCCAGGTGTCATTTTTGACATATTATTTAGCATCTTAGTCATTGTTTTATTCTTTTCTTTTTCTAGATAGATGCTGGTTTACTAATTAAGGAAAATGAAATTTCCAGTGCTTGGAATTCAGGGGTGGCCTCCTCTGTGAGCCAATCTCGCTGTTCTACATGAACAATTTAAAAATAGAATCTAGTTGGGTTTGTTGATTTTTTTTTTAATTGGTATCACTTTGTCTAGTGCACAAACACACATGGCTGTAATTTAGTGAACTCCAGTCTTCCTCTTGTGGCAAATTGATAGGATAATTTTATTATGAGTGGAACAATGACTACAGGGAGTGAGGGAGAATCTCTGAGAACTACACATAATTCGGTTGACTAAATGTAATACTTGCATTATATCAGTAGGTAATGAAAACGGTGCTGAACACTGGCAAAGCCTAAACCATTTCTGATTCCAGCTCCTGTCAAAAGGCCACTCCATAAATCATACCTGAATTTTATTTAATGTCAGGAGCCAGTAATCTGACAGAGTGCAATGAGGTGTTTGGACCAAAAGACGTATACCAAGTCATGTGTTCCATAGTCTTTGTAATCACAGGGTCACATAATCCATCTATGGATTTTAATAAGTAACTTATTATGTTCCCTTTAGTGTTAATTATTTTACACATCGCTTGTTCCTGGTTTATTGACACTATTTTAATATCTCTGTGGAGAGATTCTGTTATTTCTTCTTCATGCCAAAATGTAAGAGACACAACAGGGTCTGCATCACATTAGACCTTGATTATTTTCAGGATGCAGCCAGTCTCCACCAGCCATGTAGCAGCAGCAGGGTCAGTGAGCAGAGTTATTGATGATTTTTAATCAGCAATTTTCAACCGATTTTTCTTTTTTTTTTTTCACAGATTCCCTTTCTGCACCTGAAGAGAGGTCAGATCCAAACCAGTTTGGAGTTCATCCTGCTAGCTGCTGCTAATCTGTAAAGGAATGCACAAATACCTTGCAGGAATGGGATCTAAATACCTAATCATCATCTGTATAGGAAACAATACACAACTGTTATTTTAGTTAATGGAAAATCATTTTCCTGGTTCCAAAAGCTAGTATTTTGGATCAAGTTTTTCAGCCTCTTTAAAGATTGTGCCACTTACATTTTAAAGGGCTTTTAATTAAAGCACATGCTCTTAAATGTTATAAAATAATATAATAACACAATTTCATAAAACACAAACTCTTAATCAAACCCATACACCTTTAACTACCCCTTCTGTAATAAGAATAATATTTTGTTTTGTCCTCCTAACTGAGGATGAAGGAGTGTTTTGTGTTTCTTGGAGGAAGGTGAGTCTGAACAGCTTATTATTTTGAACCCTGGCTCATTCATTTTTCTCATGACTGTTTGCACCAATTAATTTTGCTTGCATGGATGTTTGTGGATAAATTCATTCCAAGCCCATCCACTTAGCAATAAAACGGTGATTTTGGGGATGGAGCAAGGGGGCACAATCATTACTAATGGCTTCCTGCTTTACCTTGACCATTTATGCTACCAGACCTGTACCTTTTCACCAAGCACTGCGCTCCAGCAGCCGCAGAAGAGGCAGCGTAGGCAGCAGCTATGCTAGAAGTGCTCGTGAGAGGACTTCCCTGTTGTTGGATCAGGGCTTGCATAAGCCCATATTCTTGTAGCTCCATGCCTTATTCCACCTCTGGCTTGCTTGTTAACATGCTGGTAATGTACGAAGGCAAGTACAAATATTGCACTGCTTTAGAAATAAGGAATAAGTTCAAATTTCTTGTATTGTCCTTTCCTTCCACAGCCAGTGTGGAGGCTTAAGGAGTCTCTAATTGCAGCCTTCCAAGTGAGCAATGAACACCTATCCCCATAACACAGTTACTCAGTGTTTGTGAAAACAACACTGAGGATCTGTCACAAATAATAGAAAACTGTTGAATGAGATAAAAGATAAAAGGCACTATTGGATCCACAGTCACGTGGGCTTTGCAGTTAGAGGCCTGAGCTGCACAAGGGACAGGTAGCAATATGACTGTGATGCTTGACAAAGAGAGCTCAGCTACAATAAGAACTACTTTGTCCTGGCACGGTTCTGGCATAATTGTAGCATTGACACAAGGATGTCTCTCCTTCAGCTTTCTCACTTGCTCCTTGAGCACAAGACACTGTTCTCTCTCTTGTTCTTCCATAGGCCCCTGTACTAGGTCTAGGTATTCCACTGATTTCTGATTTAATATAGACCCATGTGTTTATAGAGTTACTGTTCTCCAGATAAGATGGACTTTTAAAAATCTCATCTTAGCCCATATCACATTTTTCTACTATGCTTTCTAACAGTGATATTTCAGTGGAAGAAATTCAGTCAAGAGAATTGGAAACAAAACAAGAAAAAGTAAAATTCTCCCTGCTTCTGCCAAGTTGCCTATTCCTAATTTAGTAAGTTGTTCCTGTGCCATCCATGAGAGAATAAAAACTTGATAATATCCTCCCTTTTGTTACTATAACTGTGGTACAGCTGTTTTCATAGAGACAACAATCAGAAATCACGCCATGTGGCTTAGGTGGCCAATGGAAAAATGGAAAAAGTGAATAATGATGTGTTCAGGGAACTGATTTTGTAAGCAGTCCCAGGCTCAGATTTATTTACATTAAGCACTCACCGAGTAATCAACAAATTCATGAAAATGAAAAAAAAAACCCAAAACACAACAACCCTGACTGAATAAACTGCTATTAAGAAAAGATTTCTTACCTCTATCTCTAACCGTGTCTTTCCATTATTTACAAACTCCTGGGCAAAACTGGAACAGTATTGGGAAATAATTGACCTTGCACGGTCAAATTGTTAGTGCATATTAAGAGGGGAAGGTGGAAGTGTGGCAGGGTTTGGTCCTTCAGCCTTCAGAGCACAAATCCCACCTATTGAATCATGGAATGACAGAATCACAGAATGGTTTGGGTTGGAAAGGGCCTTACAGATCATCCAGTCCCACCCCCCTGCCATGGGCAGGGACACCTTCCACTAGACCCGGTTGCTCAAAGCCCCATCCAGCCTGGCCTTGAGCACTCCCAGGGATGGGGCATCCACAGCTCCTCTGGGCAGCCTGTTCCAGTGCCTCGCCAGACTCTCAGTAAAGAATTTATTCCTAATATCTAATCTAAATCTACCCTTTTTCAGTTTAAAGCTGCTACCCTTTGTCCTGTCACTACACCCCCTGATAAAGGGTTCCTCCTCATCTTTCCTGTAAGCCTCCTTTAAATACCGGAAGGCTGCTTTAAGGTGTCCTTGGAGCCTTCTCCAGGCTGAACAACCCCAACTCTCTCAGCCTGTCCTCATACAGGAGGTGCTCCAGCCCTCTGATCACCTTTGTGGCCCTCTTCTGGACTCACTACAACAGGTCCATGTCTTCCTTATGCTGGGGGCCCCAGAGCTCAAGTCAGTACTCCTGGTGGGGTCTCACGAGAGCCAAGCAGAGGGGCAGAATCACCTTCCTCGACCTGCTAGCCGTGCTTCTTTTCATGCAGCCCAGTATACGGTTGGCTTTCTGGGCTGCAAGTGCACGTTGCTGGCTTATGTTTAGGTTTTCATCCACCAGCATCCTCAAGTCCTTCTTCACAAGGCTGCTTTCAATAGGCCAGGGTGGTCTTGGCATTTCAGAAAGGTGAAAAGTTGGAAAATGCCATGGTGGCTGATGTTGATCTTCAGCAACACAACTCCCTTCACGGACTTGAGAGAGAAGCTGTGTCTTTCGACAAGCACCTTCGAACGATGCTTTTTCTGAACTACAGGGCACTTCCTCTCAGGAGTACTGTGCTGAAGCCACGATGCTGATTTGTTTCTTTACCTAGGAACTTCCGCCATGTATACATTCTGCTTTCTTGAGGTAAGAGGCTAACGTTAACACGCAGCATGACCACTCCCTTGCTAATTGCTGTTATTTCTTTTTTACTTATCAGTGTTTTACAAGGAAGTTCACAACTTGAGAGGTCAACTTTAAACAGACTGAAACATCAGCTTAGAGTGACTAATTTAAAAGATAAGATATGTCTGGAAACACATGGAAAATATGATATCTCTCCCCTGTTTACCCTGCAAGGTATAAAAAGAGGAACAAAACTTGCTCGCGTTCCCAGCCGAATACTAGAACAAAGCAGGTCTTGGACAAGGGCTGGGACACAGCGGCAAGTCTGAACTGAATGAATAGCCAGCAACAATGAATATGAGTCACATACAAAGAAGGGAATATGTTTTCTACTACAATCACAATAAAACAATGAAGCAGGAAATGGAACTTGAAGCAAGCACAGCAAAAATGTTCTGAAACAGAAATTTTAAAGCAGCACTTTCTCCATTTTCTCTGCTGATAGGTTGCTTTATTTTTTTTGCAACAGAGGAAATCTGGAATTGTTCACACTGGAAAGAAGATATATTTCTCTCTTCACTGGTAATCTATGAGATGTCCTGCAAGAGAACTGGAACTGTGACTAGGAAATCCCCTCCCGTCATGCAAACTCTCTCATTCTGACATTTTTCTATTTCTAAAGCTCTCCAAACCGTGTGAACCTCCAGAAAATATAATTAAAATAAATCTCAAAAACTTACATTATATTTTCATTTATGAACTGTGAACTATTTATATGAACAATAAGATTTCACTCCAGTGTGAGGTGTCAGTATTACTAGGCCCTGTCTCCTGCAGAGGGGAGAACTGAATCAGAGAAGAATTAAGTCTCAGAGCAGTGACTAATTCTTACATGTTTTGAATCTCAAGGATAAGACAAGGAGACCTATTAGAATACATCACACTGGGAGAAGCAGAAAAGCTTAACCTTTTGCAGATTCTTCAATGAACGGTGCAGGCCCAGTGCTATATCTCTAAATTCCCTCCCTATTTTGTGTTTCGGGCTGGGACCAGTGGAGGTGAGGAGGCTGTTCTGGAATTTGCAGGGGATCTGTTTGGGCTGAGAGAATGGAGCAGGCCAGCATCATGGACTATCAACAAAAAGACATAGAGGGGATGTCTCAGGAGAGAAAAAAAGGAAAAAAAAAAAAAAAAGATGTGGGAGAGGAAGAAAATTTACCTTTACAGTGTTAGAGACTTAAATACTTGAATACATTCACACAGTCAGGCCATGTCACAAACAGAAACAAATTCCCTGTCTTTCAGGCACTGCCTCAACTAGTTCTTCCTTGGAAATCTCCAAGGAAAAGCTCCCCAAGAACAGTGAGGTAGCAACGAGGCCCCATGGCTGTATTCTGGAGTTCTGCCTCCTTTCTCTACCCTGCGACTTGGCAGTGTCTCAGCTAACACCAATGAACCTTCAAATATAAATAACAAAATACTAGCAACTTTCAAGCAGTTTCTTTTCTACCCCAAGTCTTTTGGGCGAGCAGTAAAGGCTTGGCAAACATCTTCTCAAGCAAGCCCAGTGAGACATATTGCTGTCACTAGGGAACAAGTCTCCGTTGAGTCATTGCCTGCAGTGCTAGCCCAAGAGAAAGGGGACCTTTTAGATGAATCTAAGTGCAAAAAAGATAATTAATGGAGGGGAGGAGAGAAGATGTTTCCGACACATGGACTGTAATGGAAAATCTACTGTGATAACAATACATTTCCTGATTACAGAAGGATTTCTGTAGGTTTGGTTTTGCATAAAGAATAAATGTTCCAAGCAGAAGAGAACTGAGCAAACAGGGTCTCTATTACAAATACTTCTATGCTGAAGTGCAGAAAGAGGTGCCCAGTGCATGATTTGTAGACCATCTCCTGATGGGTGGGAGAAGGATAATGAAATCCCAATTATCAGAAGGAATGGAAAGCTTCATTGTTTATCTGAATAGGGTGATTAAATAGTCGGTGCTTTCTGAATTGGGCTTGTAGTTTATACGCTGGGGGTGACCACATTTCTCCTCCTTCCCAATGGATATGGCTACCTGCCTATTTTTATGTGAGTTTATTTGAATTACACAAACTTGGTACAGTACTTTATTGTTCTTCATTAAATGCAATCAGGAATAGGAATCAGACATGACAACACTTCAAAGAAATACTTATCCTGTGATAATATAGTGGAGATCTTTATTTCAGGTTTACTTCACAGATTAAAATGATGAGGTGCAAAGGAGATAATACAGTTGAACTTAAGGAGTCTCTATTAAATCTCTACTCTGAGCTGGCAGTCCTTTTCTTTCCCCTTCCCTCCCTGCTCTGCTACTTTTAAAAGACTCTGGTTGTTAACTTATTTGCACAGTGTTGGAACAAATCTAAATTTCTGGTAGGAGCATTACTTTGAGCAAGGGTTACACTTTCCAGAAATGCTCACCTGACACTGTGGGGGACAGAGGTACAATGGCTACGGTACTATCAAAATTGTAATTTTAGCATCAGAATGGGCATTTCACCAATTGGTCCCAACACTTCTAAACAGAGGAAGCTGGCAATTCTGCCTCTCTTTCCAAACACAAGTGGTGCAGCTGCACACTCAGCACTGATACATCCAGCTTCCTCCCACACCCCTAATTTCAGACACAGAGGGACCTTTTTTTTTAAGACTTGCACCAGTGCTAATCAGAAAAACTGTGCTAAAGCCAGTGATGTTTCACCAGCAAAATCAAAACTGCAAGTAAGTGGAAAATCAAGTCTCTGAAAATCTTTCAACTTACTTTACAGTCTTTCTGGTTCAACCTGAAGAACATGATTTTTGAAAGGGCCTCAACCTGGCCTCCTTTCCTAGAGGTGCAATTTTGCATCTGCAATCAGTTAAAACCACAATTAATTAGTCATAAACCTTGCCAATTACACATCCAAATGTCTGATTTGTGGAGCAGCTGGGTAGTTAGGTAACCGCATGTAGCACTTGCATTGAAATTGAACTTAGAGTCTGGATACAAAAGTTAGTATTGAAAATTGAATGCTGCTTCCATTTTTCTGCATTTTATGCTTCTCTCTTTTTTTTTTTTTTCTTTTTTTCCCTGCAAGAAATGATGGTGTGACTGTGACAACAGAGAGAAAACCTATGAGCTACATCAGATCTAACTAGAGACAGAACTAGCTAGAGACACTACTTGGAACGAATTTGGCTTTATTTGTTAATATCTATATCAACGATGTTTCCACCATGTCTTGTTCAAAATGTCATGGTTGCAAGACAAAACTGTTATAAAGGAAATTTTCTCTCAAGGCCCACTAGAAATCCATGGCTCCACATCACACTTTGACTAGTCACGGATTTGCTATCCGGAAAAGGATTGTAAGGTACTACTACATGAAGTAATTTGTAAGTTGAAGAACTGAACTACAGTGTAAATAATTCACTTTTTGAAGAGAGAGTGGGGGCAGTTGAGCTTGTGTTTAGTGGGTGGATCCAGCAGATCTATTACTGGCAGTGGAGGCTGCATCAGTAAAATCCATCTTCTGAAACAAAATGTTTCTTCTTTAGACACGGTGACACTATGTAGAAATAGCATATTCACACTGCAGCTATTCATATTACATTTATAAACATAAGAAATTGCTGACTAGAGAGAGGCTCTTTGGTTCATCAAGCCTTTTCTTTCAGTATATTTTATCCTCACCTCCCTGGTTTATCATTATATCCTTCAGTACTTTCTCTCCTGAGATAAAAGCGTCCAGCTGTCTCTTAAACTCATTTAGATTATTTGCTTCGCTGGCCAATTATTCCATATGTTTACTACTGTTTCAGGCAGAATTATTTTACTCAATTCCCAGTTTACTCTTGATTTCCTGGATTTGCAATGTGTTTCCAAGGTCTTGAACTATGGATTTTAACAAGTATTTGTTCATCTTTGATGTTGTTAAAAATATACAGAAAATTTTAGTATCCTTGGAAGCCACAATTAGGTCAGTAGACAACTTTTCTATGAGCAACAGAGGTAGATCAAGGCTAAATCCAGGACTTCAGCTTTCTTTTTCTCCTGAGTTTGTAGCCCCTTCTTTTGATGAGCCCCTCCAGCCTCTCAGCCCACAAAGGTGTCTATTGACTCCCTGGGCCCGGGGCCCTCACTGAAGTTAGGAGGTTCATCTCAGAGGCAACTACCATTTTTTTCTTTGCCAGTGAAAATAAACCTATCCTTTCTGGATTTTTGTCATAAGTATTTTCTTAAAGGGACAATATCAAAGTTGAGATACAAGAGAAAGTGCAATGACTCCCAGATCACTTATCACTTTGTTACAGCGCTCTTCACAACACCTGTATGGTATCAGTTACCTCTGTGGTTTCTGCTATCTGTTGTACCCGTATGGTATCTACTGCTGGTATCGTCTGATGTTGCAACAGCAGTTGAGATTTCTCATGCAAGCTACAGGACCTCTTAACTTCCCCAGCAAGGGAAGGGTTCCTTAGGCTTGACGAAAGTGGGGAGGACACATTCCCCCTCCACGCCTAAGAAGGGATGATACTCTCCTTAGAAGCTTATCTTTCATCAAAGAATGACACCTACATATAACTTTAGGTGGAATTTTGTTACCAATTGCTGCGAACCAAACCACATGGTTCAGTTCATGAACCTTTCATAAGCTAAACCCTGCAGCGTTTACATAGCATTACTAGACACATAATTAAAAAAAAATAGTTGCTGCAACTGAAAGTCTACAGAAAAAATAGCATCTCATTAAGAATGTGCCCAAGGGCTGGAGTCTGGGGTTTGGGTTTGGCTCTGGCACTTTTCCCCAAAAATCAACAGGCCTCCACCCTGTCTCAAGATTTAATTCTGGGTCTTGGTGACTGATCTAACTACTGTTCGGGCTTCGTCATGAAACACATGGGGTTGATTCTTTCCCCATTTACATAGTAAACATGAGGAGTAACAGTGTTTGGGAAATCTCCATCACAAATGAATAACTTTTTACATTTTCCATTTGTGGATTCTTAATTTTCCATAGCACGTTTTCATCACTTTCTGCGGAGCACACTTTAATCTACTGACACAAGGCTTGTTTTTTCAGTCATCTTCTGTGGATTTGCTTGATGCAGAGCCCTTTCCAAGGCTTGGCTTCCATGGACAGTAAAATATTTCCATATAAAAATGAAGATCTCAAGGAATTTTAGGGAAAATTCCATGAAAATATTCTGAAAAAAAATTTCCATTATTTCCAGTCAGGAGCCATCCAGAAGAAACCATCTGCTGCTTAAAATAAGCAAAACCTTCATAGTTATCAGTTGTTTTTTGGAAACTATCAATAATATCCTAAGAAGGCGATGAGTAAATCTCTAAAAAGTGTCTGCAACCTTTCTGATTTTCAAAGCAGTAGAACATTTTCATTGAAGATGTGTAGTGAATTTAAGTAACTGAAGTAGGCAGGGATTTTAGTCAATTTTTACGGACTGCTCAGGAATAATCCAGAGATTCCCAGATGGCAGTCTACCGATTGAAAACCACTGATCTATAGATATCATTTGGATGATCCTCCTAAGGTTTTAATATTCAGCCAAACTTGAACTGTCCGAATGGCAGTGTAAGAGCAAGAAAGTAATGAGCACCTCTATTTGAGATTTGTCATATATCTAGACTGAGTGAAAAATGATATAAAGCCTAAAAACAAATTAAAATTAAAAATCACTTAAAAGCTGACACTGTGTAGTGCCTAAAAGGTTTTGCAGATATTGACTTTACAGAAATACAAGGAAAGACAGAGGTAAAAAAGATAGCTGAGCTTCTTCAATTTTAAAGAAAGTTAACTTAGGAATCAAATTAAACTTTCTAACACATATGTCTAATGTTTTCCTCAATTTCTCATTATTTCCTATAGGACCATGACAATACTGAGAGTATTGCATTTAGTCGTTACAACAAGACCTCCATAAGTTAATATTTTCTGTCTCCAAAATAGTTATTCCTTTCAAGAGATCATTTACTAAAACCAAACATATTCTCACTATATTTCTTAAAAGCAGTGAATCACTTAGTAATGAGACTTTTTTTTAATTAAGCTTTTTTCTTAAAGCTTAGATTTTACTTCCCTAAAAACCTAGAGTCTAGGGATTCTTGCCTGCAGTCAAACTATCCATCTACCCCCTATCTCCCTTTCCTCAGAAAGATAAATAAAATTCTATCCCTTCTCATTAAAATCAGTTGTTGTTGGTTTTGTTTTGTTTGTGGGTTTGGTATGTTTTTTGTTTTGGTTTTTGGTTTTTTTTGCTACCTGGACCTGGAAATAGCAAAGTCTGAATTTCAAAGTCATATCAGATATGTGAGCAGAATTCTGCTCTGAAGGGTCTACATAACAAGTTACAGCACTAATATCAAGCACACCACAGTGTACCAGCAATCTGGAAGAATGCCTAAACCTTTCACAAGTATTTTCTTTCTCCTTTACAGCTTTTACCTTCTCTCTCTCACCACACTCTAACAGGGTGCTCAAGCATGCTGCCAACTTCAAGCACATTAAGTACTCCCTCTGCGATACATGCATGCACTATTTTCAAATATAACATCACACATACACATGGCTGAACCTGAACCTATGTCTGGAAATGTGATTCCTGTTGAAGGAGCTCTCCATTTCTGTCTTCAGCCTGATTTCAGAAAAATACTCTTATTTAGGAAAGACTTTTAATCATATGTTTGGACTTCAGTCAAAAAAATAAGAAAGATGTGTACAAGTGCTTAACTCTCAGAATACTAGAGCATGTGCTCCACTCTTTAAAATAATTATGAAAAAACTAATTTAATAATTTTGCTATTTCTTATCCTTTCTCTTCTATTAATTCTACTTGCCAATTCTTCTTGCATCTTTTGTCTGTTGCAAATACTTTAACAGACTGCAGCAATGACGCTTATAATACTCTGTCCTTCATTATCAACGTACATTTTTAGCTTTCTTCTGCTTATTTTGCCTCATATATTCAAGCTGGACCAGACTTG
>NC_088249.1:32687500-32757500 GCF_036013445.1 Caloenas nicobarica
GATTGCTAAGTGTTGACACTTTTTTGGCTAGGCCCACAGCCTTTTCTTGAAGGCTGTGTAATTACAGAAGGCTTTTCCCCTCCTTCCCCCTCCTGCTTCTAGCCCACATTAGTAATGACCCCTTCACTGCTTCAAAAACCACTAATAGTCTTCAGCAAAGGCAAGAAAAATGAACAGGATAAATTGGAATCCACAGTCAGTAATTTGCATCATATGAGGCTGCTTTGGCCACTCACACTCATTCCTGGCCATCAATCGTGAGCTGTCAGGTGCTGCACTCTGCCACCATGATAAATACTCCTCCTAACACTCTGATTCGTCCAAACAATGTAATTGTCCTCTATTCTCCTCTTGGTAATGGAGATAATGAATGACTGCACAAACAAGAAGGATTGCTCATCACAGACACAGGGGTGGCTTCAAACCGAAAAGCCCCGAGTACAAATTTTAATTGACTGAAAACACAGGTTGAAAGAAAAGAAATCCTGTCTTCCATTTCCAGGCTTCGAGACAATCACTTCTGAGCGTTCCCCTTTTGGTTCGGGGGGCCGGGTTCTTTATGCTGAACGTGGGCCCCTAAAAATGAGTAAAATGAGACTGCAGAAAACCCTGTCGTTGGAAAGCAGCCACAGAAATGCTGTCCAGCATGCAATTCATGTAAAACAACTCCTCACTTTAATTGTGCTTAATCCCAAACTGCAAGGAACTGGTGTTACAGGAAAAAAAAAAAAAAAAAAAAAAAAAAAAGAAAAGAAAAAAAAAAGGAAAGAAAACAAAAACCCAAAAAACCAAACAACTCACAACACCTCCTCCAAATGGAAACAGTTCCATCCAGTTAAATACTTATTGTACTGCAAGGAATAGTATGTTTTTAAAATTTCAGTCGAAATATAACCCCACATAAAGCGAATTGCATTCAACAGCACAGAGCGTGATGGAAATCAGTGAGCCTACTCAGTGTGATAGCCATCCTGGAGCTATTAAGACATTTGAAAATTGGTACACACAAGATCAACAAACACTTAAAAGCCGAGATCTTATCAAAATTCACCTTGCGCAGATGGCTTTTATTATTTCTAATTAAGAGTACGGGACAATAGCACAACTCGAACTTATTTAAATAATGTTCTACATTTTGGGGAAGAGAGAGAGAGAACTGGTGTTGTTTTCTGTTGATTTTTCTCCCCCCTTCAACATCAGTAATTCTACGGCTTCTAAATGTGAAGTGGACTGTTTATCTGAAAGCGTGCTGGCAGGCTGCCACCATATTTCTAAGATTAAAGAAAGGATTGAAAACAATCAGCTTTCCGAGGAACTGAAACCACGACAATATGTTTCTGATTAATTTACAAATATATGTATATATTTAAGGCTAAACTACAGAACCAGAAAATTCCTACTAGTTAGTCTATCACAAGCATTCTTACACTTTATTAGAACAGACATCATATTGAAATAATAAGCATGGGAGGCCTCAGTTTCTTCTTTGATCTATATTACTAAATGTCTGACTGGCTCAGATTTAAAATAAACTTTGGTATGTTTGCACTTGAAAACTGGAAAAAGACCACAAGTAATAATTTGTTGTCAGTTTCCATATTCTCTAACTAAAAACTATAGTTTAGTCTGTACACTGCTGGATGCCGGGCAACGCTAGTCCAGTCACCCCTGCAGTGGCTAAACTTTCTTGTAGGAATACATTCTCCAGTATGGGAGCAATGATGATAGATCACTTCATCAGCATGGACCGAGCTGAGATGAATTAAAGGTACAGGTCACAGCTTTCCCTGCTTCCCTAATCTCTTGCAGACTAGTGTCATTACAGCCTTAAATACATGAGTGTGTACTGGAGAAGGGTGCCACAGAGCTCCTTTTTCTCTGAACATCTACGGATTGTGATTTCATGACCCAAACCCTGCCAAATGGATAACAAATGTGAAGGCAAGATATTAAGCTGTTTAACAATGGCTCTTCAGTGTTGTCCTGTGTGACTTTAAAGTATTTTTTCTGTACAAATGTTGTCAATTTCCTTCCAACAAATTAAATGATAATAAATATTGGTGTTTAAGTACCATCTATGCCCAACATAGTTGGATTTGGTTTTAGGTGTGTGAGTATGTATATATAGGTAATAATTTTACTCAGACTGAGGTACAAGTTATAAAATTTCATATAAGATTAGTTCATTTTCTCATTTAGAAAGCTGAATTCAGAAGGAGGAACACAGAAAGGAGTTTCTGATCAGAAGGTGAAAGAATCTAAATTTTTCACCCTTAAAAAGCAGAAGAAGTACAAAATGCCATGGATTGCTACAAATGGCAGGATTAAAGAATACACTGACATCCTTTAACTTTTCTCAGCCTATTAAAAGCATCCTTAATTGTCTGTTTAAAAATGAATCTTAGTAACAAATGAGTTAATGCTCATAAAAAAGGAAAGAGCTTTGAAAATCTCACCACCTCTAAAAATTCCCATTCTACTGAGCATACCTCATCATTTCATTGCCAAGGTAACCACTAGTATCTCATGAACTCTTTAGTGCTACAGGGTGGTCAAATACCACTGCCGCAAAACACCTAGTCCTCTATCTACAAATGATAAGGCCATGCTTCAGCTACAGGACTGAGCTCCAAAATGGATGCACTTCTGATTCTATGTGATGACTGCACTTACATTCCAGAAATTTCAAAAATCAACAGCAACAGAGAGTGCCATGAGCATATTCCCCTGATGGACTACGCATTGGGAAGGGCTCCATTTAAATCGTGGTCCTAGCTCCTAGCTACCTAAGATATCAACCATCTCATCACATCACAGTGTTTTCGATCCCTTAACTATATAATGTCATCCATAATGGTGAAGGAGAAGAGGGGCCTTCTTATACAGGTCTGCAGAACCGAGATTATTAAGCATGCTTTTAGAAAAGATTAAGGGTATCTCCTGAACCAAAACTTCTCAACCTTTCATTAAAGCTTACCTCTTCCATCTAGCTCTCCTAGAATAAATGTCCTTCTCTGTTATGCTCATACATCCTGCCAGACACATTTTAACAGTTCGCAAGCACTGATGCTGACATTTTGAGCAGAAAGACCATTGTTATATCTCTGTTAATTCCCAGAGAAGACCATACATATTAAAAACCATGAGCACCAAATAAAGCACCTGGACAGACAGACTGAGCTGGAGAATCAGAGTTGCCATGGATGATCTAACACCAAACACAGTGCTCAGTAGCCCTGGAGCTTCCCTGTCGATAAAGGATAGCCATACTTAATACTGGATAATGTAGAGCTGATTTGCACCACACTCTTCGAGTTGATCTGAAGCAAGGAGAAATTAAAAAAGCAAAGCTAGAATAGATATAGCCAAAAGGTCTAAACACCCCATCTCTACCATATTCCTGACTCCTGATGGTCTGATGAACAATGGACCAGGAGGACCCACTTTTTTGTGTTTTGCCACTTTAAGGACATCAGGTAACACATTCAAAGAGACAAGCTGATGTGTTAAGGAAGTTCAATATACATGAGAGGGTTGCTGATGACATATGGCTGCTTTTAGACACAACAAAAAAGAAAGATGACCAGCTGTGTGGATTGCAGAATGAAAGCTTGTGAAGCACATTTACAGGAAAAAAATAGATGTTCTAAGGAAGGGAAGAAGGATGATTAATAAAGTAATAACATGCAGTATTGTGGTAAAAAAATTCCCATTGCATTGGAAACAGAACAATGACAGAGAATCATATTTTCCAGTGCTGTAAGAAGAAAAACATTTTGTAATATTTTTTACAAAATTTTCCTCCAGAAAATTTTCCTACAAGTAATTTAAAAGGATGATTAGGAGTCCGTACAGTGACTTTGAAAATGCTGAGTATTGGACATGGACAAGAAGGGTGATAACGAGCATTATCACTCATAAAATACAATTTGGTTCTATTTTCTGGGAAGAACCGGGGTTTCTAGTGAAAATGTTAGTATATTACTGTTGTAATGTACTGTTCCAGAAAAACTATCAAAGTTTTCAGGGTTTTGATACAGAAGAATAAACAGACACTTTGGGTCTGGTCTTTCAATTCAGAATTTTCAGGTGGTGAGTTCCCTGAAAGTAGAATAAGTAATGGAATTGTCTGACATGACATAACGAGTGGAGAAAAGACTCTGTGGAGAAAATAGAAGAATACCTAACAGGAATGGTAGGAAACGTAATGGTGTACTTTGTAGCTAGCAACTAATTAAAAAATAAAAGAAAAAAGAAAAAAGAAAATGCAGCAATTAGTGCTCTATAGGAAAATATCAAGGTTGCTATTCAAAAGGCTATAAGTTTGCTGAGGTAACTGGAAATAGTTCTGTTGCAGTTGTGTGACAGAATGAATTACAGAAGAGAAAGTCGCTCAAAGTTGGACTTAAATTTTGTCCATAGATTAAAAAGAGGTAAATTTGGTAGCTATGGAAAAGATGAAATGATATAAAAGATTTTAAAATGCCTTTTAGATAACAAGGAAGTACTGGAAAGAGGAACAGTGATATTGGAAAGATGGTTTTCAGGTCAGTCTCCAGGCATAAAGCACAATCCCTAGTAATAAAACCAAACAGTATTACAGTGATTTTCTTCTCCTAGATATTATATGATCTCTTCTAGATGGTTGGATATAATATCCTATTTCCATTGAGTCAGTGAGAGTTTTGCCATTATGTTCTTCAGAATTGATTTGGAGCCTAATTTAAGAAACTTAACCTTTGAGTAGACATACAGAAATGTTACTTTAATCTTCTGAAATACAAAATCTGTATTATGGACAAATATTGAAGAGTTTGCTGTAATATTTTACAACTATTGTAGAAAAAGACTGAAAAGACAACATGGAATGCTTCTTAAGAATAAATCGATACACCCCAACAGGGACTAAAATTAAAGACACTAGTTGAAGACAAAAACCTGTAATGAAGCCAACACAGAGAGAGTCTTTCAAGCCACTAACCGATCACTATGGTAGTCTCAGAAGTAACAAAGGCAGAAAAATTTACTGTAAATGCTGAAGTAAAAATCATATTGAGAAGGTCCTAAAGTGATGAACAGAATTAAGCTATAAGCCAGAAGTAATACCAGTTCTCTGTCTTCTTTAGAATGAAGTGTCTCATAAAGTTTTTCTTTGTTAATATCTTAAGAGAGAGCTGGAGCAAGGATGGGAGGTGAGAACACCTGACTTAATGCAAGCCAAGAAAATAACCAGCTCTACTAAAAATAGTGTCCCTTTCATTAATATCAAGATGCAGAGCTGGGTCCCTTTTAATGGCATAACAGAATGAAATTGTCTGGTGACTCCTAGATTTTTTTTTCTCCAAAATGTGAACCTTTATCCATTGGCAGGTTTATAAAAGATCTTTATTTATGCTAAAGACCAGCCTCACCAGCACAATTTGGAGGCAAATATCCATTCCTGACCCTATACAGTCACTGGTTTTGAGGTAAGGTACTCCAAAAAAAGAGAGTTGTTGTAAATATCAGATCCAGGTATGTGATAGTTCTCAAATTTTGAATATATTCATCTCCACAATTTTCTTCATGCTCAGCTAGATTACTGGCTACGACTGAGGCAGATGATCATTTCATACCAGATTTTTTACTTAGCCTTCCCAATTTGCAGTAGGAATTTGTGAGTCATATGGACACGTTTAGGAATGGAATCAACGTTAAATATTAAACAGCAGTACCCACACATTACAGTTCTGTCTTTGAAGGTTCAGCCATCTCACTGACTAATTCTTTTTTCAAGATTGGATAATCTGAAGAACTTCAGATTATGCATTTGAAAAATTCAGGACTGCACAAGGATTTTCACAAATCTGGTCCCAAACAATCCCAGTGGCCTGCCTTGCAATACACCCAGGGAATCAGTTCCTACAGGGCTGATTTAATTGAATTTGATCCTCTAGCTAACCTACTGGAGCTGGTTCTTTTTTGATTGCCCTAAACAAAATTTTTGCAGAAAATAGCTTATAAATGCATCATGAAAGAATACAGCATTCACAAAGCCATAAAGATAAAGCTCATTTTCATTTTTTCTGCTCTGTATATAGGATTTACAATTGATAGGAAAAAAACCCACGTCCACTATGAATGATAATGGACAAGGAACTAGTATATTCGTTTAGTAGCTGACTTCTATTAGCTGGCATAGAGAACTACATAAATCAAGAATTCAAGGAAACACAGAAAAGGGATTCTATAACATGTAGATGGGAACAAACATGGCTGTGAAAAGAGCAGGTACCTTAAATAACCAAGAAACAGAAATATTTTCTTCATGGAAAGGAAGACTCAGAATTAATCGGATATAAACACGCAAAACTCCAGAGGAAGTATGAGTGTTAAATACCTCTACTTCCTGTAAAAGAGTACATAGCATATTGTGGACAATTTAGTGAAGTATCCATTGCTGAATGTTCAGAATAGTTTTCTAGACTTCTGCAATACATTGGAAAGCCTAATTTAATGAGGAAAGAAACATAGATTAATGACAGCAAGGTCTTTCTTAATTAACTTGCTAGTGTTGTTAAATAATGTTATCACTGTAGCAGAGGAATGGAAATGCCATAGATATTATCTCTTTCAGTTTTACTACAGCACTTGATATAATTTCAGATTAAAGAATATAAAGTAGAAAAATGTTTCATCAACAAGTAATAACAAGTGGTGGGTTAAGCTGACTAGTGAGGAGACTCTTCGTACTTTTATATGTAATTGAGTTAGGCAACAATATCAGATAAAGCTAGAAATACAAAAGATTCATGCACTGTTAGGCATGAAAGGTATGCTAAAGGGCCAACATACTACCCCACAAAGGCAATACAAGTTCTCTGCAGACTTCAATGGGAGCTGGATTATAAATTTATTAGCCTTTACTGATTAATACAGAAAACCATTTTTTTCTTGAGATGCAGACACTGTTATGTAAATTGTGAAAAAATGGTGCAGAAAGATGTAACAGATGTTTAAAGAAACATCTTGGTATAATACATGAATGAAAGTATCAACAGGCATGAAAATATTTATCATTATCTCCCTCACCATCACCTTGCTGGATCATAGTTTAACAATCTCCATTAGTGTCTTCAGTTTAATTCACGACTCTTCAGTCTCTGCTGCTTTGTGGATCTCAGGCTCATTTTTGCTTCTGCTTTAATTCAGAGCTATTGTACACCCACCAGGCTAATAAAATCAACAAAGTTCAATAGCATATCTTGTATTTCTTACTTTAACACACAGGTTGAGTAGGCATAGCCAATCACATCACAAATGTTACACTGAAATACTCTGAAGTCTGTAGACTATAGGAACAATTCAAGTCACAAGCATGGAGATTAAAATCTTCTCTGTATTTGATGTGAATTACGTACTGATACTGCAGAAACTTCTATACATCTATCGTTAAGGAAAAGCTAAGCTACTTAGAACTGATTTCTTCAGCATCAAAACTTATAAAGAGAATGATGAAACTGACTTGGAAAACTAATGCTATGATTCGATCTGTGTTATGTTAGAAACCGATAGTTAGATTTTTTTTTAACATATTTTGTGCCATATACTAGTAGTAACACACAGTGCCATTGAGCAGCACTTTCTTCCATGTGAGAACCCTTTGACTTTCATTGGGTTACACACAGAATAAAACACTAATCAGTGCAAGTAAGGTCTGGCTCTGAGTCTGGCTCATAGAAAGAGGACCGGAGAGAGAACTTCGTTTTGGTTATTCTCTAAGTCTGAGACTTAGACTCCTTTTTACCTAAGCTACATCTGCTGAGCTAGTTTATTTCAAAAGAAATGGGAACTATGGCAATACATAGCTCCAAGAGTCTCCCATTCATACCATAAATATGTGAGGCCATGGCTCTGGGCAAGCTTTTCAACACATTCAGTAGCAGGATTTGATAGAATGCAACAACTAGCTCTCATTGCACCTCTTAATTTGCTTGCTGGAACTTGGCAATTTACCTTTCAAGAGCCACAGACCAAGTGGATATCTGTTTGGCACACACAAAAGTTCTTTTCAGGGGATCTAGTGAAAGGGTAAGGTATGGTCTGCAGCTTAATGAAGTTATAAGCTAGTGACATATCTTGCCAGAAAATATTCATGACCTACTAAAAAGAAAGAAAACTAACCATCACAAAATAAGAGATTATGTTTTAATTTTTAATATACATAGCTTAATTTGTACTTAGATGGTTTTTTATATATACACACACACATATATATATATATACTGAATTTGCAAAGCAAAGGCAATGGCTGCAACAACTTTTGTAGTACAAAGACATCACGTTATTAACGAAACCCTGAACCATTCATAGTTAAGGCCAGGTTTGTTGAAGAGTTCATTCGAGTTTTGGCAAACGTTGTAAGACTTTTGGGTTCAGTGCTGCAATTGATGTTTTCATGTGGCAACTAGGTGAAACTGCTGTGGTTCAGGCTAAGTCTGACACTGAGTCTGAACTCAAAACCTCAAAGACGAACTCTAAGCCATAAATTTACATATATTTAGAAACATTTCCAAAATTCTGCAAAGGGAAACTGCAGCTCAGTTCTTCAAAGAAGTATATGTAGTTTTTGTTTTGGTGTTGTCCCACCGAGGCCAGAAGAGAAGACTATATGCTGTCGTCTTTGTGGAAAGTCCTATTTTCTGCCTCTGGATCCTAAATAAGTTGGTTATTTCTACACTGGAAACTTGTGCACAGGGTTTTGAAATTCCTGACAGAAGCAAGACCTGGAGCCTTGTCTCTTTGAAAAGGCGAGTGCTTTTAAGACGTGATAGTAATTAAGAAGGGAACGTTAGCAGCCAGTATTGAAATTTCGAGCTAGTGGTCACTGTTATGAGATTTAGAGCAGAAGTGATGAGGTTTTAAGGTTTGGAGAAGGGGAGATGGAGGGATCTGAACTGAAATGGCCTTCTTGGGCAAGGGTAGTAGAACATGGGTTTAAAAAGACTGAAGCATCTGAGAAAGCATTATGTCTGATTTGAAAGCATTTATTAGTGCTTGTGCCTCTCATTTAATGTGCTGTGATGACTACATTTAAATTTAACCAGCTTCTGAAGAGCAGCTCATGTGTGGTGAGAGGGCAAACAAATATGTGGAAAAGGGAGTAGCTCTGCAAGGTGCTTTTGGGATAGGGAAAAATAGGGATACCGGTGGAGCAAGACATAGGATTTATTTTGGAAAAGGATTTAGCTCATCCTCAGGGAGACAACTTGGAGCTGGAAAGTGAATCTGGGGAAGGTCATTAGTAAAGGGTTGTTGGGGAGCAGGCAAGAGCTCTAGCGCAGGAGGTGTGAGCACTGGGGAGCCCTGGGACCTGCGGGACTGAGTGGCTGGCTCTCAGCAGGGCCAGGGTGGGAACCCCAGGGAAGGAAGGGTTATCAAATCACACCAGGGTCTGACCACCACCTGGGCACCTCTGTTTTGTTTGAGAGGTGTTCTGTAGCACTTAAATGAATTTATACAAAAGCCTCAAACTTTAGAAAGGATTAAAACGCCTCTGGAAATAAATGCAGGCAGTTTATAATCTCAGTTGTCTGGCTCTTCTTCTCTTTGTTGTTTTGGGGGTTTTTTTGATGTTGTTTTCTCATTTCTGTCTTTATTTCCACAACTTGCCAGTAGTCTTAGGTGTAACAATATATACTACACGTCAATGTTCTGCCTACCACTACCGCTGAGCACAACGTGCCCCATTCCACAGGCTTAAAAAGGAATAAACATGAAAACACACATACAACCCCCCAGTAAATACATGCTTAGGAAACAGCAGATAGCAACAGCTGCCACAGATCTGTAACATTTTAAAAACATTTACTAGGAAAATGTTAAAAGAGTGTATAACATTTACACATTAGAAGGCCTTGATCCAAAGAGTTTTCCTCAGAAGAGTATACTGTTTTGGTGTGTGGTAGGTGCCCCGAGCTGCTAATTATCTGAAAAGAAGCCAGAAGCATTCAGTGCCACCACAGATACACTTAGGTACCTACAGATGAAGGTAAGTACAATGAAACAGAATAGAAGTGAGGTGGCTAATTCACCTTATTTCAGTGGGAGCAAGGCATGCAACGTATTTAGTTACTTTAAAAAAATTGACAAGGTGCTCATCTGCATTTTTAGTGACCTAAATCTGTTTAAAATCTGATCTCAACGGCGCCTGTTGACCCTTCCACGTATATTGGATTCCCTCCCTTGAGACCACCATCTGGCCGAGCATCCAGTGCACAACTATCCACTAGCACTACGCAAGGTTAACCTGTGTCAGTGTTTTGGAAGCTTGTGAAGCCCCCTAAACCCTTAAGAGATTAGGCAACCTAAAATGAAAGCCAAGTAATTTATTTGATCTTTTACTGCCCATTTCTTCTGGGTAGCTTTTTAATAAAATCTCCTTACAATCAATAAAATATATTTATAACAAAGTACCACACTCCTACCAACAATCTGCGAGCTGGTACATACACTTCACGGCTTATAAACTGACACACTGTAATAGCTGCACAGTTTTTAGCAGCTGTCTCTCACACCATGTGTCCTGCCCAAGTGGAGACTGAGATTCAGACATGGTGTTCAAAAACTGGGATTATCCTGTAATTTTCAGAATAGACAGCAACCGTATAATCATTAATTCCCTAAAACCGAGCAGGGAGAAAGAGCTGAAGAGGAGAAGATTTTTTCAGTGCAAAGCAGATGTAACACTCAGGGGGCTCTCAAATACTCTGGAGGTGGGTATAGGATAAGAACCTCAATAGTAAACACATAAATGGATATTATGTTCCTACCCACGCTCCAGTTTTGGAAATGGGTGTGTGACTTCCATAGCAAACAGCAGGTGAATCTGCGTATCCACCCTTATACGTGACTCTAAATGTGAAAAAAGAGGAGTCCAGAAATCTGAATACTACCCAGATTTTAAAGAATTGATCCTCTTCTTTCTTTTTACCTGAATGAAGTTTAAAATACCCTCTCCTGCACACCGCAGACAGATCTCTTACAGCCTCGCCTTCTACCTCAATTCATTCCACATAGTTATAGCGGCATGTTTTTAAAGTTATTTTTCCGGTGTTGAAAAGCCTATCTTTTCCATCGTTGTGATGAATATGCCTCTACTGGATCTGCAAAGTATGTTGACAAGACAAGAGGCCACTTGTCTCAACTGCAACCACTGAAAGCTATCACAGACCTTGTTACATGGTAAGAAGAAGCTACGAAGTCAAATATGGATACCTATTGCATTTTAGAGCTCTATTTTTTTTAGCCCTGTATCCTAAATGGAACGAAGAAGCAAGATTTGGGCCTTTACTCATAAGCAATACTAAAATGGTGCAATTTACATCTTTTTTAAATAATGCAGGAACGAAGGTTTTGAGTAATCTTAGTCTATATGCTGTTTTCTTGGCTTTCAAGCCACAGTTGAGTTGGCTCATCTAGTTATTGGAAGTAGGAACTGACTCTCAGTAAATCACTTGATTTGCATAACATACCTGCTTTTTACAAACAATGATTTCCTGACCAAAATGCTAACAAGTTGGCTTATCATTTATTAATTTAAAAAAGAAGCAGCCAAGCTTGATTTCTTCTTTTATTCCACTTCTTGCTAGTACACAACGGTGAAGTTGGCAGATCTCCTTTACAGGGTTTAAAATTTTCAGATTCTGTTGGAATTCAGAAGAAAAGTTTCAAAGTGCTCTATAGCGTTACAAAAGACTTGTGCCATTTTCATGTGTTAGCTTGAGCAACTTGCCAGTAAACAAAGATGAAGAATTACAATAACTTAAAAGAATATTTTTGTGCATTTAGAATACTTTCCAGACAGCAATCTCAAATTGCTTCAGGAATGTTAGGGAATACAAGCAATGAAAAACCTTTCTACATCACACCCTGGAAAAAGAAAGCAAGCAAGAAAAAGAGAAGCTGTTTCGGGGTGCAGAAAGAGAGGCCTAGAGACAGCTAGTGCCTCACCTAAGGTCATAGGGGAGGAAAAACGCATAGCTGACTACTGAACGCAGGGACGAGCCTATAGAAAATAGCGGTAGGATTCTACACCAAGAAAAACAAACAAACAAACAAACCACCTCAATCAGCAATCAAGATTTTTAAGAGCACCATGAGAGTAGTCAGAATCCTCTAATTTTATAAGAAAGGCACTTAAGATCTATGAATGATGAACGGTGGTATTTTTCTTATTACGTAAGGTAGTACTTGCATTTTTGTTGAACACAGAATAATTCCTGGTATAATTAAACACACAAACAGAAAGAATTAGGGTATTTTGGAAGGACTGACATTACGTCTCATTTTCAGAGAGGTTTTAGGTTTAGGGGTGCTAATCCCATCAAAACAAAATAAGAAATGGGTGCCAAACTCCCTGGGGACTCATTGAAATTCTCAGCTCATATCACTGTAATTGATTGCATATATTGCATATGAGCACAAATTAGAGTTAAAATAAATTTTAATTCTATCATGTACATAAGTTCATTTTTTCCTGTTGTCAGTCATTCGTTGTGTTTTTTTTTTTTTAATGCACCTTTTATTAAGTGGTTTACAGTAATAAAACAGCAACCACAGTTAAAACATGATTCCTTCCAAGCCCCCCCAAATCCTAAAATATTAAAAAGCAATAATAAACAATGGACCATAACATCAACTGCCTTGAATTGACACCATTTCTCTGCCAATTTAAACTAGCTGAGTGCATGGCATCCTGCATTTTTGTGTTTTCCAAGGTTATTCTCAGCAGCACCTGCACAGTAAATAAAGGTAAAAGTGCAACAAAATAGATGCAGACGTATCAGCGAATAAGGAGCTCTGCTTCCATATACATTAGTGAACTTTTCTCCTGACAAACAGGCTATCACCGTATAATGGGCTTTTCCTGAAGTTTACTGCGGCACTGTTTATAATAACATTGCATCCAGCCTGCCTTGTTGGTACTTTTGCATTGCAGGGTAACAGTTCTGAGGTGGCAGCAAACAGCTTCCGTGCTTGTGTCAGGAGAAATAAAACTGTTATTATTTCATACACTTCAGAGGCCACACTCGAACTCAGCAGCTCTGCAGAGCTGTTGTGAACAGAAAGCTCTGCTGTAGAACACCGGGCTGCCCCCTCAACAATAAACCGTCTTCTCTCCCCTCCGTGTTTGGCTTCCCGCCAGTTGCCCATTTGCTTTACACCATCAATTTATATTCACTGAGATGGTGTAAGGTTCTAGAACAGCACTGATTATCAAATCTGCCTGCCAAACATATGAGCAGTAAAAGCTGGTCTTCCAGAGTCCCTACATGTATCATCCAAGGGCCCGATCCTGCGCGCTCGCCCCACGAGGAGCAGCGCTCGGATGAGCCGACGCCACGCAAGCCCTTCAGCGTCGCAAACGCTGCTGCTGGGAACGGGCGCTGGCGGGACGAGGGGCTGGGCGGCTCGGGCAGAGCTGTCAAGGAGCACTTTTCAATCACTCCACAATGGCATAAGCCCTCCCAGGGTCAGTCGGGAGCGCTCGTGGCTTTTGTCACATCTTTTGGTTACTATTTCATACAGCAGCGATTTGCCAGCTGATACTATCTCTTCCGGTACACGTGAAGCAGTTTTTAAAAAGGCTTCAGATTTGCCATGAAGCCACTCATTCCTTGCTAATCTCAAATATTGAGAAGCCAAAAAGGTCTCGCCCTCTTACCCCTCTCCACATCCAAAACAAACCAATGCCAGTGTTCAAAAAAAGTTAAGATTCGTGAAGCTTTAGAAAAGGACTTCAGGAAGAATACAGGCTGATTTTTATTTGCCTTTAACCTCTAATCTAAGGAGCATGTACTTCCAAACTTTCCATTTAATCATGACGTCTAGGAATTTACTACTTTAAATGGAAGTTTAGATTCTCAGAGGAAAGACAAAAAGGTGTTTACAGCTGGGATGGTTCTTTAGAAAAACACCAAATGTCATGAGAGCAGCATTCAGGAGAACTGAAAACACTGCATTAACAATGGATTTTAGCAAATTAATTAGCCTTGCCCATTTTAATTTTTCTTTCACAATGCTTTAAGCTTGTGAGAATCAGCCACAATGGGTTTTGTTCATAAGTTACTTTGCATCTAAAAGGAATTAGGATATTTCATGCTTCCTTTTCCATGCGGTCATATATATATTGGTAATCCTAATTTGAATCCTTTCGCCTTGTGCAATTAGTTCTCACTGAAGCCAATAGACGTCATCCATACGTAAGGGAAGCGGGATGGAGCTTTAATGAGTGGGAAGTAAATGTAACAATGAAATAGCAAATGAAGAGGTTTTGCAGAAACAATATAGCTTGCTGGATGTGTAACAAACCTGTAGAGATAAATACATCTACCTACTCTTTGCCTGAGAGCTGTAATTTGGCTCACTTAATGCATTCACAAGTGTGCATGCATTTTCCAAATGTTTCCTAGCTATATTAATCATATCTCAATCCTAAAATGAACTCTGTGCAAGAAGACTTATGCACATCCATAGTGGTATCTGCAAGATTACAGCCTTTATTGCCGACTATTTGTAAATAAGGATAAAAGTCAGCGTAGGCATCTCTTCAAATGCAACTTTAAAATACCATATGTCCTTATGCTTGTGTTATGTGACGAAACCTGACAGATCAAAGGACCAGATTTCCCACTCTACATTGATTATTTACTATCATTCATTTTCATGCATTTTAATATGTGGTATCTACATTTAGGTTCTTGAGAGCCAGAGAGAATTCAAGCTGCAATACTTGGATCCAGACTCTGAACTTCACATAGCTTGGGGATCTGGCATTTTGGTTCAGCTTTTCCTTTATGTAAACAACAATGTATCTCAGATGAAGTCCACGTTGCCTTCAAACATGCTCAAGCTGTCTTATCCCTTTCCTCCTCTCCAATCTATTCACCTTTTCCCCTCAAAAAAACCTCAAAACAAAACAAGCAAACAAAACAAACAAACAAACAAAAAACCTCTGTTCATGGCTAGAAATTCATAACAGATTTTGTCTGCAGGCATCAACCCTTCAATTCACTGTGTAAGTCAGTGGAAGTGCTCATGTTGTCTTTCTCAACACAAACTGAGTGACCCAACAGAGACAACAACAGGGCTTCTGACACTTCTCTTTATTGCCCAGTCATAAATTCATAAAGGGATGTATACTATCACCAGTTGGTAAGTTTGCTAGATAAACATCAACACCAATTTAATGACTTGTGTACACGTTGTAAACCAGGGAATCTTTATACAAAGAAATCAGATAAATCAAACATGAGCTGAGGCTTAGAGGAAAGCAATTAAAGCTTTAAGGTAAGGTTGCTGAGGGAGGACCCTGTATCACATTATAGTGTATAATAGAAAATGTGTTAACATGGAGTACAGTATGTGAAATTAAATTAATTAGTAATATAAACCACTTCTAAAGCAGCATGTCCATTGACAGATAAATAGATTAAGCATAAGAGATAAATAACCCATTCAGAGATCTCACCTCTTTTTTATCAAAGAGAAGAAATGAAAAAAGGAATCAAACTTCCTAAAAGACAGAGGTGATAAAAGCATAGCTAGAATAGACATTTTAAAGCCAACTTGTTCGCCCCAGGCTAGTGATTGAAAAGAAAAAGCATAGCCGGACCATAAAAAACCTATTGGACCATATTTCATTCGCTATAGTATATTTAAATGTTTCACTGCACACCAATTTAAATCTAGTGCCTTATACGCTGGTATAAAATACCTTAAGCTGTGCTGCTTTCTGAGCAACTGTAAGGAACCTTTCTTTGAGACAGACTTCTTATAGTTACCTCACATAGCCTTTCTTAAGGTTAGCAATATATAATACTTAAAGCTACGTGCACAATTTTTTTCTGCTCCTGACATCAAAATGAATTACAGCTCCTTCCCCCTAACAAAGTAAACATGTTATCTTCCCTTTGGATTAAGGACTATTAGCACAATACGAACTGGAACAAGAAGAGCTCCCAGAGTCCACGTACAAAAGCTTAACATGTTCCATAAACTCCAGACAGGACCTTTGCACCGTGTACAGCTCTCCACATAAAGCAGAGGCTGGAGGTCCCTACTTGTAGTTTCTGGCATGCAAATCACACAATTTAAGGAACCATTCAAGTAGTTGCATTATAAAATCCACATCCTCCTGTTACTCTTCAGTGATTGCTTCTGTGTATCTCTCATCTAAGCTCCTACCCATTTTCCAAATAACTTTCCCAGTTCAACCTGTGATGGTAACAAACCACTGACCCAAGCCGATGGAGCATTTCCCTCATTCTGGTTTGCCAGATGAAATAATCTGATTTAACAGAAAATGGGACAACTACTACTTCCCACAGGATATGTTACAGTCACTTCCCAGCTGAACATCTCTAGCTTCTGAGGTCAATGGCTTTGCCAGGTTTCTGGGATTTCGATGGCCACACTGAGCATTTGCCAATTTCAGGCACAGCTTTGGTGGTCCGGACTGTCATTCAAGGATCTCAGGTTTATGTCTATGGCATCCAGTATGCAGAAGTGTCCTTTGATGCTCAGCGCCTGAATTAGGTGAGTAATGCAGAAGTTACTGTGTGAATTCGCAGTCATGTTGATGCCTATTCTAATCTGGAACTCACTACCCAGAGGAAAGTAAGTTTTGTTTTGCTGAAAGTAGGCTTTCATTTATTCATCTCCATGCTGATAGGAGCCTACATGTTAGCCACCATAATACAAAATGCTTTTAAATCCTCCCTAAGGGAAATGTATTATCCACCATTTCTGTAAAAAAGGAGTGGGGGATGGGCCGTAAAGGCAAGTATTCTAGCTATAGGTCAAAAAGCGATGTTTTTCCAGCAGCATCCACAGTGTGCCTCATTGCTTTAATATAGATGGTTAGAATTTGTGTTGGTTATACTTGTCTGAGTGCAACAGAAAAATTATAATGTGTAGCTCTTTTTTAAACATGGATCCAAAGCCAGTATTCACCTACTGGAACTTTTGACAATGCAGAGGGGCACTTGATCAGTATGTTACGAAGAAAACAGAAGTTAATAACACATCCAAGGATGAAGAGAAGGGATGGAACATACTCTGAATGAGTAAATCACACCGACTCTACAAAGCAAAGTTTAGAAATATTTTGAGCAAGTTAGGCAGACAAAGCTTCCCTGAGGCAACTTTAGTTTATGTGACTGGGTGATTTGCTATCACTATGTAATGGTCAAAGCCGCACTACATTTGGCAACATCACAGAAGTAACCTTTCCATACAGGCAAATCACTCACTAGTGATATCTACACTGAATTAACCCGCGTAAGCATTTCGATCAATATGAGGTCTGTATTTAAAGACAAATTCTGGCCTCATGAGCACTGCTGCAAACCTGCGGTAGCTTACTACCGGTCCCTCTCTTCCTGGCTTCTGGGGAAAGACTCCTAAAATTTGCCCTTTCAGTTTGTCATAGGCAGAACAGGTATTCCTCTTGTAAGAGAGTATTTTCATTTGCTAAACTTCGCTTTCCAAATTGATATTTACTCTGCAGAATGTTTGCCCAAGTCTCAATTATTTTGGAAAGTTTTAGCAAAAATGATTCAGCCATTTCTGAAAATGAAATTAAAGAAAAATATTGGTATGTCGTTTCTTGCTGTATTTAATTGAGGCGAGCGTGCTTTGGAACAGAAGCATAACATTTGGAGAAGGGATGGCCCTGCTCTCAGGGATGTGCCTTTTGCCATCTCTTTGAAAATCCACCCACATTTGGCCAAGCTATAAACCTTTGAAAATTTTCAATTAGCACTAGTTCAGTAAAGACATTTAAGAGTTTGTCAGCTAAATTCTTCAAAGACTCCATCTGTACTGAACATGCTCCAGCCTGTACATGCTGGCATCTGCAGAACCCCCCACAGAATGAGGGAGCATGCGCTGCTCCAGCTCTGAGCAGGACTTCCTCTGAAACCGTCCTTCTCCATTGCTGCAGACCTTCCTAGGCCAGGGACTGAGCACAGGGTGCTGTCACCCGTATCCTCCACATCCCACACCTATGTGGCAAGAAGGACCACAGGGGAGTAACGTAAAGCCAGCTGGCACTTCTCTTTTAATGTTTGTCTCCAACTTCAGTCATTACAAAAGAGTGGAACAGTGTGAGGCTCCTCTTTTGCAGCTAAATGGCAATGAAGTCAGGTCCCAGCTCTTCACCCGGTATCCATCATTCACCTCACTGGCCCTGATGTTTCTTCTTCCCTCATCATTTCCCTCATCCCACTCCAGTCTCAGCGTCCAAGTTCCAGCAGCTGCTTCCTTCCAGTCCATTCCTAGTCCTTTACGCTCAGAGTCTCCTTAATTCTCAGGGTAGTCCCAGCCTCCTTACGCGTCCAGCCCTCCTTCAGCCCCTCCTTTGCTTCCTGGTGTCTCAGTCAGCGTGACACAAACTACATTCTTCTCTCTTGGACAGCTTTGGTCCCCTCTACATTTAGCTCTGGCAGCTTCCTGCACCACAGTCCTGGGTATCAGAAGGGCTGCTGGAGGGAAGAGCAGGTATGGGATAATAGTTTGTTGTTTCGATACCTGGCTATGACTCCCATCTCAGGCACTTTGAAGCAACCTTGCAACAGTATGCACAGTCCCTCTACATCACAAGTGCAGTCCCAACAGCATGAGGCAGCATGGGATTCACAATCATGGATATTTAAGACCGAATTTCTGGAGGTTTAGCTATCGAAACCCAGGGAGTCTTCAATAAGCATCTGTGAACCATAATTTTTTTGCTAAGATTTAAACCGTGGCCAAATTGTTACATTTTTATAAGGGAAGCAAAAGCACACTCCTAACATTCACCTGCCAAATTTCAAATTCCCACCTCTCATGAATGGGAGCACTAAAGCTGTTCAAAGAAATGGTCTCCAGAATTATTTAACACCGTTCAATAATATGCACACTAGTGGTGGTTTTTTTTTTTCCTGCTCTATTTTGCCAATATTTTTTCTTGCAGTTTTAGTTGTCTTTTAAAGGTCCTGAACAGGACATTGAGACAGAACCTTTGTTGCTGTTCTGCAGTTATAGGTATACACTGTATCTCAGGATCAAAAACTAAATGTTTAAAATCCTAAAATTGGCAGTTTCTATAGATTTTGGCTTTTTATTTTAAGAATATTACTAAAATAGAGTTTGTTAAACATGTAATATAAAACCATAATGTGTTAAATACTTGTAGGACTTTTAATTGGGTCAAGTATTTTCTGTTATGTATATCTTTATAACACTTCTAAGCTGTCTGAAAAGTTTCCCTTGTTTGTCTGACATGGTATAATCTTTGCAAACTGATACAGCTTTTCTCTATTTACTTTCCCTGCCTTTCCATCAGCTACTCACTAGGGTTGACTCTGAACAGAGTTTGGTAATGCAGGACCTCTAATAGGACCCTGGCTCTACAGAGCAGAGCAAATGCCAATTAAGTAGTCAAAGCAGTTAAGATGCTTCTTGACCGTTAGAGAATTTTCTGTCAGTAAGAAGAATACTGTTACTTTAAAAGTCTAACACAATACTTTGTCTCTGAGGTATTGTTTCCATTGCACTGCATTTCATAGATCACTAAGCAGCATTAATTGGAGCCCCATTCCTTCAATCTGACCACAGGAGGACTATGCACAAAACAGGGTTTTCTATTGAGGGGAAGAGAAAATGGAGACCAAAAGAACAACACAAACATATTTTGCAAAATTATAATATTCCTTTTTTGCAGTTCACAACAACCTGGAGAGTTTGAAAGCTGAGCTTTCTCCAACTACCCACTCCACAAGCCCAAAAAGTTTCTGGCCTATCTGTCTGCTACCTGAAAGAACCAACAAATGCTCAAAGACCACCATCACCTGAAATGGCCTAACTGATCTGAAAACGTCAAGGAAAACATTTAAGAAGTTTTAATTTTGGTGGACTGGATTGGACTGGCTGGACACACATTAAGTCATACAGCATTTCATCTTCTTCCATTTTTCTGGGTTCTGGGTTGAGCTTATAACGCAGATTCTGGGAAAGTCCTTCTGACTTCCTTCCTGGAAGGCTGAGTGACATCTGACCATAGGAGAGAATCCATTAGACTAGGAACGAGAGGACTGACAGAACTACTGAAGACTGTGATGCTGGATTAACTTGTGGGTCATAAGTAGGACAGGGTAACACAGTAACACACAGCAAAATGGTCTCAAGTTTCAGACCTAGTAGGCTATACAAGCTGATAGTAAAGTGGTTGTTTAGATTTTATTTCTCTCCGGGGCTGGCATGCTTACAAGTTGGGATCAATGCTGTACATTAGAGTAAGTTTGTCCACTCCAAATACTCTGCTTTTCATAAACCTACATTTTGAGGAATTCCAGGGAAATCAAGGAGATAGAAACCAAGAAAGCAAGATGCTTAGCTGAGACATTAAGATTTTTAAAACAAACAAACAAAAACCAGCAAGCAGATCTCTCAGACTTCATGAAAAATAGAAAAAAAATAAAAGTTTTTAACAGCCTTTGTAATGAAAAGTACCAAATTAGAATTGCATTCTGGTAAAACACTGAATTAGCTTTTTAGGCATGACATTCCCCCCAAATTGTCTGTGTGTATCTAAGACAGAAAGCCATCTTCACTGAAATATACAGCCTTCTTGCTTAGAAACAATCTTTTTGACACTTGTGGGATAAAACCTGCCTGCTGTAGAAAATGTTTTGAATATTGAACAGTGGAGAAGTAAGAAAATGTTACTTTTAAAAGTGCAGTTTGATAATTCTTGCAACCTCTCCATTGCATGTCTGCATGGAAGTCTCCAGCTTTTTTAGCATCTTGGAAAAAATTACAAAAAGTCATACAAAAAGATACTAAGAAAAGTCAAGGTCTGAGGCCCAATCTTCCTCCCATTAGATTCAATAGAAAATAAAAATAAATCCTATTGTTTCTCCATTTGTCTAAAACCAGGCTGTGAAAGAGGTGTGGAAACTAAACCACATTCTCAAGCTTAAAGGTGGTCCCTTTAGGTCATGGCTCTAGCACAGCAGCAAGTCATTGTAGGGAATGCAAACTGCCATTTCTCATTGCGGCAACCTTTCTGTTGATAGGGGACTTCTGTCTCCAGGGCTGTCAACCTGGCAAATTTCACAAGTGTTTAAAAAAATAATCGCACAAAAATTAAACAAAACCAGAGTCTAGGAAAAACACAGCAATGTACAGGCTCTATTTAAAGACAAATTTGGAACTAGACTTCTGTGACGTTTCCTGTACTTTAAACGCCTTTCTTTTTCCACTCAATACATTAAAGGGACATGATCAAGGCTAAAGAACCTAAAATTAGACCTGCCAGCTGTGTTTTGGTTTGTGAGTATTCTCAGGTCATGCCGTCCCTGTGTGCTGCCTGTCTGATCCATTCTCTGGAGGAGGCAAAAGATCGTAATGTAAAGTAATTCTGATACTCCTTACACATTGCAGCACAGTCTCTGCTCTCCTCGGAGTAAGTTAGACAGACAGAAAAAAGACAATACAGAAATTTCCCTGATCTTGAAAAAAGCATGGAGCTCTGGGTTTGTTGTTTAATACTTAGCATTTATGTTTCATCTCGCATTTTGGGAAAGTAATAGGTTTTAAAAGGTCACGCAGGAAAAAAATATATTAATATTCTCAAGCATATTTGATTTTGGGTCAACTGTGTGAGCATTTACAACATCTTCTGAAAATATCTAAGCCTTACATAATTCTGCCAACGCAAGCTGAGTTTCTAGTGTTTCAAATTACTCATTAGTCTGCCAATTTTCCACCTAATAACTCATTTAATTACTGAAAAGCAGCTCTAGATAGTTTGCAATTGCTCTATAAAACTTACTACTAAAATTTTGAGGGGCAGTTTATCCAAGAGGCATTAATCTGACCTCTGATTTTCAGGTGATAGAATTCTAACTAATTTGTTTTCACAGATCAAGTAGTCACACATATAGCTGCATAGTTTGCTTGTGTTTATGATCTTTGCAAGTGCAAAGCAGAGTTTTGAGTTGAGAAGCTCAAAATTAGAGGCAGCTTTGGATAGTTTGGCCTTATAAACCTGCCAGATGAGCTCTGCTTTTGTCAGAAAAATCATCCAAATGAGTCAGTCAAATAGACATGGATGTGTTATGGCCCTATAATTAGGGGTTGACAAAAATCTGTAATTTTCAAAATAATAATTCAAAACGCATGTGGAAATGTTATATAGGAAGCTACATTTAGTAATGTTCAGAGCACCGCTCTTTTAAAAAAAGAGATACAGATTTTGAACCAGAGTAAGTCTCCAGAAGAGCCAACATTTTTTTCTACAAATGTAGAATTTCAGGCTCAAAACAGCACATAACCCTGCTTAGGAAACCCTGGAAAACACCAGCCCAGAAGCAGCAGCGTTAACAGGGCTCTTTAAATTGCCTCTCTCCCACAATCCCAGGATGGAGAAAGGAGTTGCACAGAACCAGAACAGCTCCAGCTCCCTCCCCACAGGACCCGCTCTCTTGATACTTTCTTCTGTAAAGCTGGCACATAGGTGACAACATGGCAGAAAACGTTCATACCCTCCCAACGCACCTAATTAAATTCTGACGGGGCTCTGTAACATGCAATACTCATCTTCTAGCCCATTGCAACTCACCCTCAGTCTTCTGTGCATCTAAGAAGGTCTCACACTATGCAGATAGACCTCTGGCATCAAAGAATACGGAGGTTGTTATGTGAGGTGATCAAGGGAGTACTTCATTACAGAACAGGAAAGGAGAAACAGGGATATATCACAGAAAAAGAAAAAAATTCTGAAGGTAAGGTTAACAACTTACTTTGTTGATTTGCTTTCCTATCTTGTCCCCTCTTTAAATTTAAAATGTATGTACAAAGGCAAAAGGATATTCAGCCTAGTTACTAAAAATACTTGCAAATCATGCACACTCGGAAAGACAAAAACTCGGAGTTCTTAAATCAGGATGTACTTGGAAGAAAGAGAAGATGGCCATATTATCAAGAAAGAGATAAGAATCCCTCTGCCACCATGTGATCTTTTCCATCCCAGGGCCTGACTCTTTGGAGTCCATACAAGACAGTGGTCAGAGCCCAGGGGGCTGGTGAGAGCTCATTCTGTATGGAGGTAAGGAGACGAATGTGAGATTCTTTCCACTACTATTCAAAGATTTAGAGAGATCCATGGTAACATCCAGGTGATCACCTTTCAGTCATAGAATGACTACATTTGATAATACTAGAAAGGCACAAGACAAATATAACTTAAGTACTGATTAAGGAAACAATAAGGTTAAACTAAATCTATGGAGTCCAGTATATTTGTATTATCTATGCTGTATCATGCAAGTTGTGTATAAGGGATAGCTTTTATGATTTGCTCTTGCCATTTTGCTTCAATTCTACAGCTACAGACTTTTTGAGACAGCAGAATCTTGATTAGTGTGCAGTAATGACGCAAAATCGTAACCGTGAATTAAGGCAACATTATGCTACATTCATGCACTTATCAGGAATCATAATATACAATTCTAGTGGCAAGTGTTCAGCCACTGGAGTGACCTCACTGGTTTAATATGCTCAGAGCTGCTGTATAAAGTGAGAAAACAAGTGTATCAGCATTGCATTAACAATGTTTTGCTGTAATCACAAGCAAGCTTTGCTAATATGTATTAACAGAAGTCATCTTAAAAAAATTGTAGATGCCAAATGTTAAAGTGTTGTTGATATAAAATGTATATTACAAAGTAGCAGTAGTAAAATGAGATCTAGCATTTTGTCTTTCCATAGATTAACTTGCTAACCAGATAAAAAAATAAAACACACACCAAAAAGTCCTTATTTTGGCTATTCAGTTATTAGCATGATTTCTGTGCAACCGTACATATGCTAATGTATACCTTTACTGTGTGCGTGTTTTTGTGCATATATCTACACACATACACACACAAAAAGAATATAGCACATATTTTTATATAGATGTATAATGTCACATACAAACACATATGCTCCATAGCCTTCCTTTTAGTGTTTTTCTTGAATCTTTACATGAATAATATCCAGCATCACGGACCTTGAACACTGATGACTCTGGTTAACGCTTTCATCCTTTGCTTGAAATTACAGGATCAGTCTAGCCAGAATTTATGAGAACCAGACCTCAGACCTCACATAGCTCACATATTAGACCATTAGGCATCTAACTACCTCTGAACAATTTCAATGCATTATCTTGCCTTCTCCCTGGGGCACAAACTTCACTCGTCCATACTTTTAATATATTTTGTCTGCATGAAGCAGATCGAGTTATTACATGCCAGCAGATCACGACTTACAGAAATCTCATTGCTCTACAGTGATGCAACTAATATCTCTCGCTTCTCCATGCTGAGATAGTGCAGTAAAGAAATGGTCAACAGTGCAATTTTCAGTAAATTAATTTATAATGTATTCAGTGCAGATTTGCTGTTTATGCTTACAGACAGGTTAATTAAATATTTCCACCTTGAAATATATTTGTGTGTATGTATATACACTGATTTATCACCATACATATTCACATAGCCAAACAGAAGAATTTTTCAAATGGTTTAGAACACTCACTGCTGCACTTTACATAAATATAGCGTCCCTCTGCTGTGAGAGATTTTACACTTACTTTTCAAGGGTAATATAAAAGCAGGGTGTTACTGCCAAACACACATTTGCATTATGACACTAGAGTCGTTTTGGTTTGGGCTGGGCTTTTTTTGATTGAAATATAACATAAAGTAAGATTAGAAATCAATTGACCTGTGAACTCTCCTGAACCTTTTACCTGGGTTGTAAGGCCATTACATTCTTTTCTTTCATTAGCTTTTTGCTGGAGCAAGGCTGAACAGGAAACAAGGGTGATTCTGTCTCCTCCCTAGAGGCTGTTCATCAGCTGGCTCAGTTTACACCATTAAAAAAAAAAAAAATTGGAAACATATAGCGACTCAGAAACATTATATTTTTCTTTATGCATTATGATCATTATTATACTACTAATGTTAATAACAGAGGACAATCAGGGAATTGCACTCTTTTTGGAATTTCTTGTCTGCAAAATGATATGCACTTATTTTCCCTGCATTTAAGTACCTGCCTTCATAACACAGTTCTAGCTAACGAGGTGATTTTGTTTTGGATCTGCTAAATGAGTTTTCTTTATAGCTTGCATTCTTGATGAAGAGAAGATTACTCACAATAATTCTGTATTTCAAATTTAAATTCATTTAAAACAAACAAACAAAAAATAGAATGGTTTCTCCTTGTTTCTCCTTTCAAAAGTAGTTTGAAGCCCTATTCTGCAAAGTGCTCAGTGCCCTGACAGAGATGCTTAGTGGCAGAGTGACTGCAAGAGAAAATAGGGATACTTGGCACCTCAAAGAAGGCGCTTCACACTATACAGGATTGGACACTTAATTCCTGACTAAAACAAACTCCATCAAAAGGTCATCAGTCCCAGAGACTAAAACAGTTTTGATGAAGTCCAGTCTCCCACTCTGTTGACAAGCGTCTCAATTATTTTCAACAGCTCGTGGTGTCTACATCGGAAGAATGCAGAGCAGTCATCAGGCTGAGGTAACCACAGGTCCCTCGGTGAGAATCTGCAGAACATGCACATTGAGCAGCATTTTAAGACAGCTATTTTTTTTCCACCTGAGGTAGGAATAACTAATGATGTAACCAAGTTATCGGCTACACATTTTGACATACCAGCAGTGCATGAGCTAATGCCTTGTAACTGCAATGCAAGAAGAAATAGCCCCTCAGGATAAATTCTTTGGAAGTCTATGTGAGCGAAGCGATGAAACGTCTGGATAGAAAAATCTAGAACTTTCAAATAGGACTGGATGGAACTTAACCCTGATGGATTTTCCTGTGTGCTAGACAAATTTAATGAGGCAAAGCTCGCCTGGCACTGATTGGTTCTATCAGTCTTTGCCAATTTGCCCTAACATTCAGGTTAATTTAAGACACAAGTTGTAGAGAAAATATCATACTCTTCTTTGCACTTCCTTGCTCTTGATGACCAATAGCACATACCTCCTCTGCGCACAACACGTGCACACCTAGGACATCTCAGGCTTCAACTTCCTCATCTTTGGACCAGGTAGTTTTTCAGTAGCTGCTTTCTTCCACAGAGCCCTTGCCCAAAGCTGTGCCACTCTCTTTTCAGACAGATGACAGGTAGAGGCTCAGCAGTAAATAGGCCTTTCAGAGACCCAGCTGGCTTCCTTTCCTACTTTTCTCTCCAACTGTCTCCCCACTACTTCTCTCCAGCTGCCACCAACTGCACATATTTTGGGGTAACTGCTACCCAAAATTCCCATTTTCCCCAGTACCTCTGCATTTACTGGAATGCCCCTCAATACATGGACCATTGCTGACAAGGGATTCTAAATGCCATATGTTAATTTTGCATTTTCAGCTTAGCTCATGTTGTTGTGGTGGGAGGCAGACCTCCTCTTGGTTTCTTGAAAGCAACATACTAACATTAAAGAGAGGTGGTGCACCTTCCTGAAGAATCTGCTGAGCTCTTCTAAACCTGCAAAACATGCAAGTTAGGTGTCCTCTCAAAAGAGCTATGGTATTCCCTTTCTGAAATGAAATTAATTACTTCCAGCACATAGTTTCAAAAAAACCAAACCACCAAACACTCCCTCCCTGTCCTCAGTTAAAGCATAAGAATCAGAAAATAGCAAATGAAATTAAGACCAAAAAAAGGTACTATAATTCACAGAATCAAAGAATGGTGGAGGTTGGAAGGGACATGTGGAGGTCATCTGGTCCAACTGCCCTGCTCAAGCAGAGCCACCTAAAGCTAGTTGCCCAGAACCATGTCTGGATGACTTTTGAATGTCTTCAAGGATGGAGACTCCACAACCTCCCTCGGCAACCTGTGCTGGTGCTCACTAACCCTCACAAAGTGTTTCGTGATGTTAAGACGGCACCTCCTGTGTTTCTGCTTGTGCCCTTTGCCTCTGGTCATGTCACTGGGCACTGGGACTGATTTTTCTAGTACTTGCAGTTGGGTAGGTGTAAAATTATTTCCAAGTTTTTTGCACAGTTGTACCATTAATGCTAGCTTTTCACAGCTGTGCAATTTCTGTGCTTTTTGTCTTTGCCAGCATTCATTATAAGCTTAGAAGACTCACTGGAAACCACAAAAGAAGACATGAATGAAGGACATAAAGACAGACTCAAAAAATGAGATGACCATATTAGCTGCTTGATAATTTATTTCTACTCTTTTCAGTGCTACCTCCACTGCTTATGGTCTATGCTGGGGAGATGACAGGACTGTAATGGATAGCAGCATCCATGAGAGCTCCCAGAAACTTAACCTAGAAAGACTATTTCCCCTCTAGACCATGGCAAAAGAGACTATTACTCTGATTACAAGAAAATTAAATGAAGTCTCAAAGCTAACTCTCAGGACACACTTCTAGCTGCAGAAGGTTGCCTGCAATCTATTTACACTCACTTGAGGTCAGGTTTAGTGCTTTTTGAAAGCATAGGAATGAATCCTATACCGGTGGTCATAATATTTATATAAGAAGCATACTCTTCCCAGCTATATAGCAGCTTTGTAGACCTTTCAACTCTTCAAGGCCCCAGTGCACGTGACCCTATATGTCAGGTCACTGCAGAACAAGAAAAAGGGGAAGAGTTGTATGGGAGGCACATATTCCCTCCTATAATGGAAGAGAGTCCATGTTTCAGATATATCTCTGTCAGGGCCCTTTTGATTGCTGGATTTACACTTCTAAAGAGCAGCCCAGTGCAGCAGTTTCTCTCCCATTCCATGATTTCTGATGGCCCAGACTATGGCTGACTGACAGATTACAGATCAAGCTGCTTAGGTCTGTCTGCCACAAGGGATCATGAAGCAGAACAAAAATTGTGGGACCCAAAAGTAAAGCAGCAAGTGCATGACTTGTTTTCTGAAAATACATGGGACAGTGTGAGAGAAGTCAGACAAATGTCTCTTTCTCAGTGTTTAAGACTTGGCAGGTCTGCTAGCTGTAGAGCTCTGCAGCCTATATAGCAACTTCTCTGTGCCGTCCAAGTTCAGTTGATTATTCACTGCAAGGCAGCCAAAAAAAAGAATGGTGATAGAGGGCAATGAAGTCATAGTGCTCTCCCTCCAGCAGACTTCGACTTGCTCTCCCATAGCCATATTTGGATTTTAATGGGAATCTCCACAGGTGCTGTGGATTCTGATATACAACTGTAGACATGACATTTAAATTTGTTATGTAAAACAAGGCAACAAAAAGAGCTGCTTTCATTTGTTGAAATATGAATAGACAAATATAACAATAACTATAGAAATTGTGAAAATTATAACATGCATTTACTTTAGTATTTTATTTGTTCATATGATGTACTTTTCTATACAGGTATGATTTACTATCTTCCACTTTCCCAGCTATTTCCAAACCAAGGCTTTGCAGGGGAGTTTGGAAGTTCAGAACTTTGTGTTCTATACTATATTAAGGCCATTTTTGAGCTTATGGAATTGTTTAAATTACTTTTGCCCATTGCTATCACAGTCATTTTACAGCTAATAATACTTCCTGAATACTTCAGAATTTCTGGCTTTCATAATAACATTAGCAAGGTGGATGTCCATAGATTTTGCCCCACCTAGCAGGTCAGAGTCTGACTTGATCTGGTATTTCTGGTAGGACTGGGGGCTGGAGGATAAAGGAATTCTCATGGACTGTCCACAGGATTTTTCAGTTTCTGCACAGAGTGTTTCTTGCTTGCCAGTTCAATGCACCTGTTTTGATGATCTACCCTTGGAAGTTAATGGAGCCTGTGAACTTCCAGATGGCTGTGGTAAAAAAGGCTGTATAGTCAGCAGCCTCTATATTGACAGCCTGATGAGACTTCCTATTGATCTCTTATCCTGAGACATCAATTCACAATTCCTACATGATCTATTATCACGTGATTTGTTTCCATCAGTCATTTGGTTTACACAACACCATAGGTGAATAATACCCAAAATAAAATTTTGTTTACATTTGTTTATATTACAAAAAACCCCAAACAAACAAACAAACAAATCCACCACACCAAAACACTATGCTGCTAAAACTCTCAACAACTGCATGAAAGTAGTAGGAGGGTATTTACTCTTTCTGAAATGACTGATTCTTACAAGAAGCAAACCTTTTTGGAAGAAGAAACAACATTTTGATGGATGGAGGTACAAGGGAAAATTAATTTGGCACGGGAGAATCTGTAGAAATGCTGGTGAGGGGAAAAAGAGTTCCGTCTGAGCCTCCAACAGCTGCTGGACCGGCACTTCTGGGACCCACAAAACAAACTGAAGAGAGAGAAATTAAGAAAAACTTTTTATTTGGGGGGAAGAAGGACAATGTAGAAAGGGAAGAGCAACTGTAATCTGTTGCCCAGTTTCCTCAATTCATGACATTTCAGTCCGGAAAAAAATGTTATTAATATTATTCTCTTTTTAATGTGGTGGTTGAAAGCCAGCATGACATTTCCTCTCAATAGTGCCTAAAATGAGGCACCTGAATCAGTTTTTGGTCATTCATTATTCTTAACCATTTTATTTCAAGGGCCGCAACCAAGCTTCATTGTTACACTCAGTGCTGCACAAATCTGTGAAGACAAAGACTTAAAAACATGTGATCTGATTTTCTTAGTTGCTAGGCACTCCCATATCTTATGGATTTAGTGAGAGACACAGGGATTGAGCCTTAAGGTAATCAGGTGGGGGATTTTGCAATTTTTTTTTTCAACAAAATTTTCCAAACTTTTTTGCCCACTTTATCTGACAGAGTAGGAGTTAAGGGACAACACTTTATTACAATTACTATCATTCACACTGTAAAGTCTGCAAAATGCTTCAAAAGTTATAAACTACAAACATTAAACATAGTGTCCTCAACAAGTTCCCGTTGCCTATTTAAGTGTCCTCCTGCAGCTTCATAGAGGGGTCATCACGTTTACCCCTACTTTCCGTGCTATGTTGTTTTGTGGTTTTTGTGTTTTGTTATGAGAGTGAAAGGTATCATCACAGAAATACCTGAATTTGAGTGGTGAGGCAAATGATTCCTGCACTACTGTAAGAACACATGTTGGTGGCTCCTGCAGTTAGGTAAGCTGATAAGGTTAAAAATTTCACTGCTTTCTTTTTTAATGTGTTATTTGTAGTAGGCCTAAAATTCAGCAGCAAGCACATTGTTGGACTAGGGAAATGCCTTTTCTTCACCCCGGGAAAACACTCATTGTATATACATATCATGATACAGTCTCTAATCATGTGAATCCATACAATTTTGTCTCTCCTCCGGTGAAAGAATACAGGCTTCATTCACTACAAAGGCAATACATAGAGAGTGGAACTGAGAATGAAGAAAATATCTGGCATTCTCTAACTTCAAAGTCCTTCACTTAGCAACCCATGAAGTGTCCTTCGAGCCTGGCTATTGTTTGTATATGAGGTCGTAATGCTACATCAGGCAAATCTGAAGTTGCATTTAGTTTCTGAACATGCAAAAATAATATAGTTGGTTTATGACAGAACTTTCCTGTGATCTCTCAGTGGTCTCAGAGACCCCAACTTGGATTATTTCTATCACAAAAGGTTGTATTTTAAACTTTGCTGTACTGCTGTCATAGCTCAAATTCCCCTAACATTCAGTCTTAGCAGACGCCTAATTTTGGCCACTGCCTCCAGGGATCCAGTATCTGGAATATCTGCTGGCCTAACAAAAACTTAAAAATAAAAGACTGAGCTATCTTGCCACTGCATGTGGCATGCAACTGAAGTATAAATATTTCACTTGATATTTGTTATCTTATTTGATGACTTAGAAACTTCAAGACAAGTTATCTAAATACTTCCAATGTTACATTCCTATCTCAAGTTTTACATCTCTAATACCTATCACACTGAACACTCTACAGCTTTCCATCCCTCCCTTTATCCAGAAGAACATTTATCTTTACTTCTCACCAAAAAAATTCTCCCCTTAAAATAGCAATGTGTCTGTTAAACATATATAATAAAAATAGCCTTTGTAGAAATCTAACATACTATATGTTGATAGTGCTGATCCAGACATTAATTAAAAAGAGCTTCCTCATTAGTTTCCCATGTAAATATTTGAAAATGGGACCTTCTTATAGATTTGTCAAAGATTTCCAAAGCCATGAACTGCATGTCCACGTGTCTTTGTCTTCCTGCATTACTGCTCTGACAGTGACTTGAATTTGAAACTAATCAGTGAACCTATCACTCAGTGACTGCACTGTGTGACCTACGTGAAAATAGTTTCAGATCTGCTCCCATGGCCTGGTTTAGAGCAATCCACAGTATCAAGGGATGACTTTTCAACAGTGCTCATCACCTTCACTGAGCTCTTCTAAAGCCCTTGGCCCTGCACATAAACGTTTGCCTCGCATACCCTACCCACACTCCTGCTGACACATTTGCTGTCTGTCTCAGCTGAGAGCACTGACGAGCATTTCAGCTGAGCAACCTGCAAGACAGCCTAGACCCTGTGGACAGGCTTGGATCCCTGTTTCCTTTGAACAATTCTGTTGGTGTTTTAGCAGAGAGATGTCAGTCTTTAGACATCTCTGACAATCTTCAATGGCAATTTAATTAAAATATTTATCTGTCAAACCAAAAAAAAAACCCCTGCCAAAATCTAAGCCTACTCTCTCCATACTGAAAGCTTGTGACTATCTTTGTTGGCTCCAGCTCTCAAAGATGACTCTCCATTAGCTTCTTTGGGACTTGGATCAAGTCCTAAATGTATAAATCATGTCAAAAGACCGCACAACATATTTTATTTGTGTGAGATATGCATGAGGGGTCACATCAGTAAACTCCCCATTACCATTAATGAATCACACATGTGTGACTATAGATATACCAGGTCAAGCTTAGCCTGTGAACAAATAGACACACCAATTCTGAAATCCCTGCCAATTGCACACATAGTTTCCACAGGTCTGACTTTGTTCCTTCCCATTAGGAAGTGAGCAGAAACTCCTGAACTGCTAAACAATTTTTTAAACTGCTTTGAGGAATGTAAACCAAAGCAATTCTGGTGAAAGAAAAAGACCTGACAACACTAAATTCAGTGTAAGTGCTGCTCTGTTGCTTTGGGTTTTTTCCCCTGCAGCTCATACACCAACCTTAGTCCTTTTCATTTACACTTTGTAGTATCTGCACAGACACTCCGGTTTGCTGTCTTCTAACGTAGGCTAAAAAAAGAAAGTTAATGTTTCAGTATAGGAAAAAGCCCTCAACCAATGATGCATGTAAAGTGCTGTTATGTTGATTGAGCAGCTGGTTTTTTTGGTATGTATCCCAGATGTTTCATCAGTATAGCAACACCTTACATTATACTGTCTCTGAAGATCTTGGACCAGTCCCACCTGGTCATATCCTTAGCCTGGAGACCTCATTCTTAAAGTACCTCTCATTACACAATGAACCTTAATGATTTTATGACCTAACATTTTTTTCTTCATATAATTTAAGTAAGGTGCATAGGCAAACTGCTAACATCTGTTATCAATACACTATATCTAGGCACTTGGATTTATCAGATATATAGCTTCCCTAACAGTACACATGGAGATATTTCTAATAGCTCACAGTTAACAGCAGTCATTTAGGCTAACACACAAAGAGAAATATTCACATGTATTTATCATTTGTACAGCTGTGAATCGGTTTCCTAGAATAGCCTATAGAAAGAATACTAAAAAAACCAATCTCCTCAACATAAACAAAAACATTCCATTTCTTTAATTAATTTATTGTCATTTTATTACCATCTGCCTGAAAATTACATTTTGCACAACCTGGGTAAACAAAATGGATGCTTATCTATTTTAAGCCTTTACAAAGCAAATTTATATCCCAGACTGGTCAAGCACAAAGATGTAGGACAGTGGCTCCCAACCAAGGGGTCATGATCCCAATTCAGGTCACGGCACTTATGAGGAGGGGTCATGAACCCAGCGGAAATTCAATTGCAGAAATGAGGTTTGCAACCGGAAGTAAGGTCATGAGCCTAGAAGACCAACTGGAAGGGTACTGATGTCATCTATAACAGTGAAGTCACACTGTTGCTGGACCTCCTCTTTCTGATATTCATTCAACAGTTAAAACTCTAGCTGCTTTACAATCAATAAACAGGGAAGAGAGGGATTCTCAAATATAAGAATCATCACTGGTCTCAGCATATTAATATTGAACCTTGTTTTTAGAAACAATCAAAAGCAAGAGAAAAATTAATAATGATCTTTAAATCCTTTCGTGTAGTACTCCTTTTCACCAAAAAGTTTATTCACATATCTACTTATTTCTATAATAAGCCACAGAAACAATTTTCTGGTAATATTTTAAGTGCTTCAGAAAGTCGAGTGAGATCTTTAGATAAAGACTTTCACTCATGCTAACACACTGTCAAAAGTAATTTTAAATATTTTTTGAAGTTTTTAACTGTTAAAAGACAAAGTTTGTCATTTGCTGGAAAATTACAAAAAACTATTTTAGCTTATTTAGTTCAGGCATTACAGATACTCATTCCAAAAAAGAAAACCCTGATGTTGGGTAATTTACACGAAAAAACTTATAACTGAAAAATAACATGATAAGAATCAGCATCTGGAAAGGTATTATGTTCTTTCTTTTTAGACAACATGGAGTTTTTTAAAGCTTGATTTCTGGGCTTTGGTTATAAGCCAAAAAATAAACCCCGAATTGTTCCACGTGGTTGGTTTCTGGAGATGCCACCTAAGCATCAGTCAGTGTCAGAAGAAATCAAAGGACTTCCATTTCAGAAAAATCAGTTCCAAAAATTGTTCTCAAGGCATGAGCATAGTGAAGACGAGGTGACTGCAAGCTACTTTTGTCATTCCCTGACTCCAGGAACTGTCAGAGGCTACAACAGCCTCAACCTAAACTGTATAAACTAAAGGACTCAGAGCTGCTGTAAATCTACCGGCTGATAACAGACTTAACAAGTTCAGCTAGAAATCAATGGAGCACATATGTGCTCTGGGTACAGCCTGATGTGTGTATGCCCAATTTAGGAGTCGTTACAAACGTTAGTGTTAATTGTTCACCAGACAGTGACCATCACAGTGTGCCAACATAGGGCCACTTTCTTTTGAGGTTGAGTTTGAAACAGATCCTAAAAGTGCACAAAAAATTTTTGGAGGAGGCATCTGTGAATGTATATATAGCCACTGAGGAAAACAGTGTTGCTATCTAACCACTGCAGGCGCCGATTCCTTCAGAGTTAAATTCAGTAAAGATGGCAATCAATGCTTTCAAGGTGCCTATCATGGCCCTCAGAAAAGGTGGATTTTGAATTTCTGTACTGCATAAAAGTAGGGGTCTAGTCCTAACATATCTGCCTAAAAAGTCAGTGCTCTTAAGTCTACTTGCTAGATATGTCATCAAGACTGGGTAAGCACAGACTGGCAAAAGCTGGATTTCAATGGAGCTGTCATTTGTGCAACTGAAGACCTTCCTCTCAAATCTTCCTGTGGCCAGTGCACTGGGGTAGGGGACACGGACACTTGGCCGGACTGGGAGGCTGCACTGGAAGAGGCAGAACGGACATTTGAAAGGAGAGAAAAGGCATCTATCTGACTAATGCCACACAAGCTGGTGGCAGTGTAGGGGAGCTGAAAGAAGCCCCGTTCCCCCAAGACAAAAAGAGGGTCAGTCATGCTTCTGGGAAGGCTCCCGGACTGCACAACAGGATACTTCCACACTAATAGACACAAGATGTGCTTATCAGGTATGGCAAAACATATGCCAGCTTCATTTTTAATCTTTCCTAGATGTCTGTCCCTATATCTACAGCACCAAGATTTGTAAATGATAAAGACAGAAAATATCTCAGTCATCTGCATATATTTATTAATACTAGGATTTTACCTTAGGCTATTGGCTGAAAACCTGTTTGGTAATTTTTATTCAAGACAGATTCGTATGACCACTACAGTGTGCTTTGCTCATTGATGTAGTCTTGGGGCATCTACACAATTAACTCTCCCTCACTGCACGTCAGTTGCACGTTAAGTTTTTCCTAAAAACCTATATGGATGCATATAATTTCACCACAATATATGAAGCGTGTCCAATAAAAGGAACATTGATGAGTACTTTAGTTCTATACTGCATCAAGATTTCATACAGGCTGGACCAAAGAGAAATAGAATTTGATCATTAAAGCAACTGTATCCCCCAAGCCTTCCCCAACAGACTGTATCCATAGTTAAAACAGAGAAATCAAAATAAATTAAATCTGAAAGCTGATACACAAGACAGGGAGTGAAAGAAAACAAGATGTTTGCCATATTAAGTATTTACAGATGCTCACTATATCAGCTGCAGCACAGTGCGGCTGCTTGTGGAGCTGAAAGCAAGGATGTCCAAGTTTTCCAAAGATTTTGGTAGAAACTTACAGAGATCACCACACCTCCCTGAGGCCGCATCATCTATGTAGCCTAGATTTCTCAGTTTGAGGGGACATTGATATGTGCTTGACAAATGTTATCTTCCACAGCTACATGAAATCTAATAAACAGATCTCAAATCAAAATGCCATTTTCTTTTCATTGTTCTCCCTTCCCTCAGGGCCAGGAGCACTGACCACTGCTGCAAACAGCCCCAGGACTCACTATCCTTCAATTCCACTGTCATACAATTCCTAAAACCCACCAGTTCCAAAGGTTAGTCTTTTAGGTTTAAAATGAGGTAGATGTGGATGAGACAGTTGCAGTGTCCTGACTCCATGCATGCCAACATGCTATTTTCTAAAACTAGACAAAACTGAGCTTACTTTACTCTCCTGCACTTTAAAAGAAGCACAAAAAGCTTTGGCACTTTGACAAATGACAAATCCTGTTGCAGCAGTTCTTAAAAGCCAGGTCAACAAAATTTGACATCTTAACTTAAACTGCTGATGAAGATGAGTGAGCTCAAAGAGAGAAATTAGGTGGGTAAAGGCTCTGCAACTCCATTCTGACAACTCTTTTGTGGGAAAATAATTTAAAGCATTTCAGCAATTCACTTTTCTGTAAAAGACCACAATAAACACATGGAAATTTAAAGACAGCTCATGGAAGCCAGAAATATCCAAAGAAAGACACTCCTAGAAGCCAAGTTCTGCATATTAAAATGTCCTGGTTCAACAAAGCACAGAAGAGTACAATATAGCAAACAGGTTTTCATTCTCACATCTCTTCATCATTGATCATTGCATTACTTTCTACATTCTTTGAAAAATTGATATAATATTAAAGAATTTCCCAACTTTTAAATAGTAACATGGCATCTTTCAGGCATTTAATTTTTTTTTTTTTAAGAATAAGGTAGAAATAGGAGGGTTATTTGCTATGCAATATTGCAGATGTTTATCTTAGTATATACTTCAGTGATTCATGAGCTCCATAATTCATAATAGAATAAACCTAAAACAGTCCACACAACTCTGCTGTCATCACGTATGACTTTTGCTCCACTTTCATTTACAAACTATCACAGAAAACTGTTAGTCCATGTTATAATCTCCCTTTCACCAATTTTGCATTTAATCTGTTTTTACAGTAGTGTAAATTACACCCATAACAGACTCAGTATACAATTTGTATTTACCAGCCATTAAAAGTTTTTTTCTAATAATATGCATTACTACCTAAAAAATGGTACCTAAATCACACCCATAAGTTCTTCAGGGTCCTCACTGAACATACACTACCCAATACAGATAGAAAAATGCTGCGCAAGGCTTTGTTTTAAGTTTATATGACCTTTACCTAAATGAGTCAAATTCTATATCATCAGCCTCTATCAGAGGCCATCATGTTGTGGAGGACGCCATAGATGCACAGAGTCACTTGCACAGGCAGTGCAATGACATACGCAATGACATATGCAAATGACGTTTTCCTCTGTGATTTGTACATGCAATATGAATCTCTTTCATATGCAAGTAACATCGTGCAAAAAAATGAGCTTGTGCCTTCACATACGGAACACTTGTGGCAGCCTTTGTTATACTGCTACTCCTCCTCACCACTAAAATGGCCTAATGGGACCAGAAAGCAGACGGACTTACTCAACTGGAGAAGAGCCAGCAGTGCTAGATCTACACCACAGTCCCCAGTGCAGTGGCATGCCAAAGAAAAAAGAAGAGCTGATCGGGCCACTGTTGCTTTCTGACACCTCCAGCTACCTCTAATCTACACCAGAGCTGGTGTAGAAACAGCATCTGTGTCAAAGTGCCATTGCCAGATGTTTCCTGGTCACTATGCTGTGTCTTAGTGACAGCTGAGAATCTAACTCCTTTACCTAAAGTGCCTTTATGTGTTAAGGACACCGCTCACAATTCATAGCTGGTACATCCCTAAATAAACTTTGATGAACCAGCCCTAATGGAGAAAAGTTAGGTGCTATTTGAAACCGCTGTATGTACTGTTCTTACCACAGCCCTGTGATGGAGGAAAGAGTTGCAGCTAACATAGCTAGAGGGAAGCAATGATTACACAAAAGCTACTTTTCCAGTTTCATTGTTGTATAAGAGTATAGCTACGCCCTGCATTGATTCGTTTGCTACCTGAAGGGTCAAGACCTGTTCACCTTGCCTACGTGGGTAACCACAGTCACATCAGCAGGTGTAGCTAAAGGAACTGAGTACAACTCAGTCTTAAAGCAGAATATAAAAGTATCTTTAAAGAGTTCAGAGTCAAGAAGGCAGAGTAAATAGTAAAGCAGAAAATATTCCCCTTCTGCTGCCAGAGGTATAGACGGGCTTGATGGACACAGCTCTTCCAGAGTCTATAGGATGTCTCTGGCAGGAGGGAACATAGTGACTTAAAATGTTGTGGGACAGTCAGCAAACTATGGATAAAGTAATACATCCATCCTCTGATACTGTAGATGTACAAGTATTTACAATGTCTCAAAAAATACTATGTTGATTCAATGCGGGGGAGGGGGGGGACCAACCAAAGTAATCTCTTTCAAGAATGAGTGTTCATCCTGCAAACTGGTTATGGCATAAAAGAAAGGAATTCAAGAGGTTCAGAAGTACCATAATAGATTAGAGTAGGGGTTTCTGGCCAAAACTTTGCTTTTAAAAACTCAAGTGCCTTGAAGTTTGAATTATTGTTAGTTAAATACACATATACATGAATTAGCAGCAGTAGTAGTGGTGTTAGTGAGAATAAAATATCATGTATTAGACAGCATCAGTCTCTGAACCTTCCTAACACCAAAAGGAAATGCATATATCACAGGGCCACTGAGATAAAGTAACGCTCAGCCCTAGAGGGCACAGATTTCGTCTTTATGTAAATCAGTGCCTGTCACTGCATGCATGATTCACTGCTCAGAGTGTACTCTTCTGTGACGAATGAGTCCCGCTTAATTTGGCAGTGATTATGCGGGTTGCTGGCCCTCTAAACCCCTTTGAACTTGTAATTGCTGCTGGTTTAAATAATGAACATTAAGGGGAGGTGGATTCATAAAACTGTGGATAATTACAATTTTTTTCTTTTTTCCTTTGTTTTTTTTCTTTTTTTTCTTTTTTTACATTTTTTTAAATGGAAAGAAAAGGCTTCTGAGGCCACTGATGACTGTATCATACTAGGCTGCTACCGAAATAAAACTGCAGTCTTGTTCAGTCTCAAGGAAGGAAAGGGAATGGAAAGGAGAGGAGGAAAAAAAGAGAGGGAGATCAGAATGGCTTGGATGCCAGTAGAAAAGGAGGAGCAACGGCATTCATGAATATTCATAGCTAGTCACATCTGTAGCAGGGTTGCTTTCCACCTTTTTTTCTTTGCAGTTCAACATGGACAAGAAGTGCTAACAAAAGAAGGTGATTGTGCAGTTCTATCAGTCTCCGGGTTTAATATTTACAGAGCAGACGGGTGAACTTTTTAAAATCATTATTTTCAAAGACTCCTATTTTTTTAAAATTGGAAATGCCTTTAACCAAAGGAAGTGTTCCCTCTCCCTTCCCCCCCCGGTGCTGCTTTTTAAAAATTATGTTCCTGTAATTATGAATGTGAGGGAATCTGTTGCCAAGGAAGCATGATGTGTAACATGCAGCAAATTTGTTCCTCCTCCCCTTTATGAGCACTTTACTAAATCCTCCAATATTCTTTGATGTAGTAAAATTGTGATTTGCGCGTGTAACATATTGAAGCAACGACGACAACAAAAATTTTTACTGAGAAGGGGACAGAAACCAAAGTCAGCCAAGTCAGGCAGCTACTACCCAGAAACAACAAAGAATGAATGATAAATTTAGCAGCCTCATGTTCAATTTTCAAACAACACAGCAGAGATTTATAGCTTTGCTGCTCCCATGGTAAACGAAGCAGCACACAGAAAGTGTGTCTGGTTTTGATTTTGCTATGTTTTCCCCCTTTTTTTGTTCTTTGCCTATTTGCAGGGGGTTTTTTTTAAACTCTACATTTTCTTTATCCTGGTGTGAGATGAATATCAAAGGCCTAGTGCTGTTGGTAAGCCTCCAGCATACAACGGCAGCTCAATGGGATGTTATTAGAACCTGCGTCACAACATGGCAGAACGTGATTAATAGCAACTGTATCAATGGTAGCAACTTCCCAACAACGCCCTCCAGCAGCTCTGAAGGGGCCATGCAAAGAAGGGAGAAAAAAAAAAGGGGAAAAAAAGTCTGCAAGAACTAGCTACCAAAGGTTCAGCTTTGCACATTATTAGGTTATGTCAAAACTGTGTGACTACTTTCAACCAGAATACAGTGGAGATATTTATTTAAAAGCACGCTACCAAACGCGTGGGCTGATCAGTGTTTTATTTTGCCAGAGCCAACCGTGTGAAGGACAGGATCAGAGTGATGGAAAATGGGATACCGAAAAGACCTGGACTGATGCTACAAGTATAATCAGGGTCCTCTCAAAATGGAGAAGAAAAGATTTTCCCAATACTTCATGAAAATTTCTAAGACAGCTGCAGGGCTGCTAAGTTTTGCCTGCTGCTACATGAAAGAAAGAAGGTTTAGTTTTAAACCAAGTGTAAACTGCTATCTGTGCTCTCCTTTTTTTTTTTTTTTTTATGACACTGTAGAAACTTAGTTCCACTCATTAAGAAATGTGAAGCTTATTCAAATGTCCCATTGCATATCAGCAAATATTCTAAAAAATGTCTTCAAAGATTCAAACAATCCCAAGTTAAGCTGGTTCCAACTGTAGCACATGAATATATGGGTTGGTCCATAGCAGGCCCAAAAATAAAGTGTAGATGCATCAGTGACTCTCAAACATCATGGTCCTCATATAAACTTCCAGCTCAGAGAATCTTTAAACTTCTGCCCATCAGAATCTTGGAGGAAATTCTGGGCCTTCTGGGTTCATCCTATACTTGCACCATTTCTTGGTCCCATCATCACCCACTGCTGACCCTTATCTGACTCAGTGGACCATTGGCCTGGCCAATAGAGAAGATCTTATTTAGTCAAAACCAAGTCAAAAACATCAGTTAAAATGTTTTTAAAAATAGTTAATGTTACTCGCTCCTTCTCACAAAACTTCTGCTGCTCATTTCTGCTAACAGCACTTTAAAAATGCTAATAATTCTGCCATCTTCTGTCTCTCAGATAGAAGAGGGGGAATGTTCATCTATAGATGCAAATGATGTTAGTAATATCAGTCACAAATTAGGGTGCTGGCATAGTATTTTCACTGAAAAAAACATGCAACACTATTTTAAATGTATATATTAGCACTGCAGGAGATCTAATCCATATCTCCGTGAGCGAAGCAGTAGAAGACTAAGATCTGGAAAACTTGTGGTAGGGTTGATCAGGAGAAAAATAATCATCAGGCAAGGGAAAAAAAAAAAAAAAAAAAAAAAAAAAAAAAGATGGAATAGCTCTGCAAATTAGATGAAAAGGTTAGGAGTAAACAGGAAGACTGGGGAACACTGATATATTGTAGTGTCCTCTCTTAGGAATTAGAATGCCATAGTCCAAGGGCTCTGGTTTTGGCCAGTTGTCTTAATCTAATGCTCCTCTCATCCTTAATTGTCACATAGTTAGCTCTACTGAGAGAGCGGGGGTTATCCAGTGTGCCGAAGTCCAGAGGCAAAGGAGTGTATACACAATGATGAAAATCAACACCTGCTGAGCTATAAATAAAAAGTAATAAATCTTAACTACATTAAAAAAACACAAGAAACTTCTTTCTTTCTCAAAAACACAGAAATTGCTCAACAAAGCACTGAAATATGCTGTATTTGTGCCAAAGACTGTAGCACTCCCTTCAACCTGTTTATCTTTGAAGACCATAATTAAGGAGGACAAACTGGTTTATAGCCAACACAAGTTGGAAAAGAACTGCACTCACAATTTTTCTCAAACACTACTTTTCCTTATCTAGGAATCTTGCTTGATTAAAATCACGGGGCAATTAGCAGTGAAGAGATTACTTTCTGTTGCAAAAAGACAGCCAGCCTTTACAAGTTCTACGAATGAATAATTTGGGCTCAGTTCTCAGCTCTGCTGAAGCATGAGGAAATCAAACACTTCTGCCTGTGGCTTTATGATCCTGGGCTTGACCGGGGACTAGTTCAGTACCTAAACCCATTTAGTGCCAGCTCCCAGGTTTGTTGGAGCACCCTTATTAAACCTTGTCCACACAGGAATCACCCCAGCACTTTCATGACTGCCCAGCCTCTCTCTTTCACTCAGAAATGAGTGACAGCAGGCGGTAAGATGACAAGCCATTTTTAACAACACATCCGTCCCATCCTATCACAGTTGCGTTTGCTAAGAAATACTCACTGTTGGACTTGCTACACTGTCCTCAGTGTTCCTTATAATGGAGCAATATCCACACAGAGAAAGCCTCTGACTTCTTGGCCCTTTAAGACACAATTCCACACACTCAGATAAGTATTTTTCTTTCCCAGCAAAAAGGACTAACTGAAGATGACCTAGGAAGAACTGGTAAAGTGGACCAGAGCAAGTATAGAATAACTATCACAATCATTAAGTACCACAGTCAACTTTTATAAAGGTGCAGAGAGTGAGCAGAGGGAGAAAAAACTACTTTATTCCTAATCTTTTCGCGAAGATTTAGCCAAATACACCGAGATCCATAAACAGTGTACATAGCATAGTGAGCAGCAGAGCCATCACTGAAAGCTCACGGCTAAAGACGAAAAAACAGCGCAGGGCACACAACTCTAGCAGAACTGCGACAGACCAGCAAATGTCCTCCAAGTTCCCTGGGTAGGCTGAGGGCCACAAAACCAGGGTGATACGGCTTGGAAAGGTCGATGCCTTTCATAAGGGCTTTTCCATCAATCTCTTATCAGCATTCCTAACCACAGAAGTTTGCATGGCACTTGAGAATTCTAGGGTGGATGACTGAAGACTGATGAGAGTGAGGGAAAGGAGATGTGAAAACCCTCAATTCCCTAAATTTTCATCCCTGAAACCTTTTGTTTTGCTGAGCAATAAATAAATAAACAATAAGTACTACTGTTATTAAAACAGTTTTGCTATGTCAGGGTCAAATTTCAATAACAAATGCATGGCCTGACTGGCCTGCAGAGATACATTTGAGGTCAGTTTGATCCGATCTGGAATACTGGTGATCTGCAAGTTCAACCTAAACCAAAATAACTATTTTTGCTAGGAACATCAGAAAAGCTGGCATAAAGAAAGAGCTGTGACATGAAGCATTTGTTTGGATCAAGTACAACTTACTCCTGTCTTCTGTATCCTCGAGTGTGATTTTCAGAAATAATCAAAACAAAAGTGACAAAACCCAAAAACCACAATGAGCAAACAGCAGCTTTTAAGTGCTGTGGGAACAGAGACATTTGTTTAAGTAACCACTGTTCAAAAAATGCATACATAGTAACACCAAAATAAACAGCTTGCAACGTTGTTTATTTTAAGATACACAATAGTAATGTAAAGTGCTGCATGCACTGAATTCAGGGTGTACTAACACTATTTACAGTTCTGAAGAGCAGTAGGAAAACTCAGCTCCCTGCCAGAAGACTCCGTGTTCAGAGAGCAAAGGTCAGTACTCCCTGCTTTTCCAGCTAGGAGGATCCCAACGCACAGCCATAGAAAGCTCCCGCTCTCTTTTCTCATGCAGGTAACTTCTGAACTGTATGTCAAAATCCTACAAAAGGCACTTCATGCCAATGGCATCTTTAAAATGGATACACAAGCTCATTCCCAGGAAGGATAATTCAGAGGGAGAAAAAGAGATCTTTGCCCTATCGTTTTACTTATTAAAAAATCTTCCATACAGGCCTGGCTTACTAGACTGTGTTGAGCCAAACTGAAAAAAATCCCCCAAAAGAGAAGAATACCAACAAAACTAAGGAGTGGTGTTCTGAGAAGTGACTGACTTACTGAACAGACTTATGTCTCTGTGTGTCTGAGTTGCATTTGATTCTCTGCTGACAAAAAATGCCATTGACTTCAAACCACAATAGAAGTTAGTGCTATTTTTCTTCATAAAGCCACCCTAGCTATAGGCAAGAAAATTGGACTTCATTCTGGCCACTCCATCGTCCATTTATTATTGTAATTGCATAGATTTAATATTGTAATTGCTACATTACTATTATTGTATAATCCTTGTGACTGCCAATCACAGAATCACAGAATGTTAGGGATTGGAAGGGACCTCGAAAGATCATCTAGTCCAATCCCCCTGCCAGGGCAGGAACACCTAGGTGAGGTTACACAGGAAGGCGTCCAGGCGGGTTTTGAATGTCTCCAGAGAAGGAGAATCCACAACCTCCCTGGGCAGCCTGTTCCAGTGTTCTGTCACCCTCACTGAGAAGAAGTTTCTTCTCAAATTTAAGTGGAACCTCTTGTGTTCCAGCTTGAACCCATTACCCCTTGTCTTACTGTTGGTTGTCACCGAGAAGAGCCTGGCTCCATCCTCGTGACACCCACGCTTTATATATTTATAAACATTGATGAGGTCACCCCTCAGTCTCCTCTTCTCCCAGCTAAAGAGACCCAGCTCCCTCAGCCTTTCCTCATAAGGGAGATGCTCGACTCCCTTAATCATCTTTGTGGCTCTGCGCTGGACTCTCTCCAGCAGTTCCCTGTCCTTCTTGAACTGAGGGGCCCAGAACTGGACACAATATTCCAGATGAGGTCTCACCAGGGCAGAGTAGAGGGGAAGGAGAACCTCTCTCGACCTACTAACCTCCCCGCTTCTAATCCACCCCAGGATGCCATTGGCCTTCTTGGCCACAAGGGCACAGTGAGCTAGTAATACTCCAACTTGGATATCAGATCCCAGGCTATGAAGAAAAAAAAAAAAGGCGTATTTCTGCTGTGCAAACTGAGTTCATTTGATCTGGAAGTTATTGAGACAAACGTGGAACCCCACAGCCACATTATTACAAAGTAATGTTTAAGAGCAAAATTTCTTTTAAAATTCAAAATAGAATCTATTTCTTCTTAATGCTTTTGAGGAAAGCTGTATGTGAAATTCAGCACTTTGAGTCAGCAGGCACTCAGTCAATATTTTCTTGGGGTCATTCCGCCTCTCTGAGGACCCAAGCTTTGTTTTGAATCCTGAAGTCAAATTGCCATAAAAGTCTGTAACTGAAAAACACATGAAAAGGCCACATTTTCCACCTGTTGTTGTGCAAATCCACAATCAACCTCATTTTGCATGAAATTTGAATTGGATCAACGTCCTTAAAAATCAACGTGGATTTTGAATACTCAAACAACTTTTGGTGTTTTGAGTTGACTTTTCATAGAGCCAATGTTTGAGCAGATGCTAGAAATATTGAGGAACACTAAGCTGGGTAAGGGCTGATTTCAGACCTATACCTTCCCCAGATAGTTGCAAAATTTCACATGCTGCGAATGGAGAGCAACACATGTAGCGGGACACAGCCTCTGTCTCTGAATATCCAAGAGAGGTGTTTTTAGCATAAGGTCCTCAATACAAACTCACTTCCTTTGTTGATCTGACAGAGCCCAAGCCTGACTGACCTTCAGCACCCACTCAAACTCCCAATGCCTGAAGGAACAGTAATTAAATATTCCTCTTAATCTTAATACTTCATTTTGGGTCTCAAGCCCATTTCTAGTTTGAATTTGTAAGTTAATTTTGTAATAATTTTTCCACTGACAGATAAATTAGATGTCATTTAAAAAGTTGAAACAAATACAACAAAAACTTAAACTTGAAGAAAGCCAAGTTTAGGAAGGTTTCCTTCTCAAAACAGCTCTAATTTCATGATATTTTTCCGTTTTAATCATTAATAAGAAAATGTGGAAATATGAGAAACGCTTCAGGCAACACTACTTTAGTGTAACCCCAGGAATGCAAGATGTTTCTCAGCAGTATTTTTTCAAAAATTTTTTTTCAATCTAGTTATAAGAGTGCTAAGCAAAGGCACTTCCACAGATTGTTCCACAGGCTCAACGACTGGGTTTTTTTTTTTTCGCTTGTTGAATTCCATTACTCCTGCAAGGCCTTTTGTTCCCCCTCAGTAATTTCTCCTCTTGTCTGTTTGTAGCCTGTGCTTACTCCTCAATTCAGCGTGTGCATTCTTTGTCTATAGCCAGATCTCATATTTTGGGGATGGAGTGGGGAGAGCACTGGAAATAACAATACAGCCCTCATTTCTCTCATCTTCTTTCAGCCTCTGTTACACTTTTTTTTGGGAATAAGGGCCCTGACAGTCCAGGCTCTCCAAACATCCTTCTATATCTTTCTCTCAGCACACTGGCCTCAGGCTAGTTTCATAATCATCAAGAAAAAAAACAGTCCTGATGTTCAGCATGAGATCATAGCACCGTGATCTCACTCTGAACATTACCTTTCACTACAGCAGCTCTATTGACTTCTTTGCTTGGAACAGTTTGAATTTCCCACCAGCTCAGTTGTGATGATATTTGGCCTCTTTTAGGCAAGATACCTCTTCGCAGAGTGAGCCTACAGGGCACCGAGTAGAAAGCTCGCGAGCCCCCAGGCCTTGTTTGAAAGAGTTTTCAATCTCAGCAAGAAGTTTGCCGCAGCGCTTGTTGGGGAGGCAGTGGAGCATGTTATAGCATTACCAAGTTGGAGAGTACAGTATCAGATATTTTCAGCTGGGGCTTTGAGCAGGATTCAGACCCCAGGAGCTAAACTCATGATAGTTTAACAGTTCTAGGGTCACGTTTATTCGTACCCATGTTGGCAAAACACCACAGTCTTGTTTGTTTATAGACATTTTATTTTCCTGCTGCACATATAGTTTTGACCAATTCATAGTGGGATTTAATCTCCTTTGCAAGTATTATTGCTCACTAAGTGAACAGCTTGTGGGCAAGAAGAGAGAGAAAGAGAGGCAAGGGATTTTTTTCTCTGAAGTTTGTTTGCATCCAAGAGCATTGTGGGATATAACTTCAGGTTTCACAGAACCAGGACAGCTAAGATTAATTACAGCAGTGAATTGTCTGCAAATGCCTAGAGTAGGTACGCACTAAGTAGCAGGAGTTTTCTGGTCTGAGAAGTGTTTGCTTGGCATTTAATGGCTACCATGCAACACGTGCATTCAAAGCAGGCCGTTTAAAATTCAGATGTAAGTTGGCATACAATGTGGAACAACCTGTGCTTCTTAGCATTGTCCTAAAACTCTGCAGCTCATCCCACCATCCACAGAGAAGTTCATATCAACTCAGGAATCACCTCTCTTTTCTAAGAGATGTTAGCTCATGCAGTAAAGGGTCTATGTAGGACTGGAAGAAACAGAATTGAAAAGAGGCAGACCAAGTGACACAGCTCTTGGAATAATCTGCTGAAACAATAAAGGAAGGTGGAAGGGAGAAGTAAATTAAATTATTTTCCTCCTTTTTGCTATTCACAACAATTAATGCATTTTCACATATGATTCCATTTCATTTCTGTATATCTGAAAAGAGACCATCAGAATATCCTTTTTCTAGCTGAAGTCAAAGCACGCTTAAAAAAAAAAAAAAATGAAGCGATCCCTCAAATGAACCAACTTTCCTTCCAATTCACCATTCCTATGCACCAAGCCATTCCTGCACACTGTGCTGACTGTCGCAAATACACTTTTCTGGCAACATAATGCTCCTTATTCCTGTTATTATTACAGGTATCATGACCTTTCTCACTATTCACCTTCTATGTCTCTGAACGGTCCATTTGTGTACTATTAAACCAGTTGTCAGCTGTCTGTATGTGCTCCTCAGTAGGCAGGGAGCTTCCCAACATGAATCGGGGACTTCACAGTAGCCTTTCTGTCCCTTACTCTTCACTCTAGATCATCATCCTGCTTCCCATTTCTTCATTCAAACACAACTGGGAAGCATCTGGATGAATCAAAAGAGGCAGCAGAAGGACCAGGACTGGCTGGAAAGCTGCCTAAGTCCTATTTCACATCAGGAAACACCCTGGGCTGTTGAAGAGGGGAATATCCACTAGTTACTTCTTGAAATACAAAGATGCATGTGTTAATACTGTTGCACTCTCTTTATTCTGACTCTGGTCCTTGGGCCAGCAGTTCATGCCCAAGGTTCTTTCTCTTGCTCCTTTCTGTGAAAGATATTTGTTACCATTTGCATGCAATAATCACCACTTCAGGTCACCAGCGAGGGAAGGACCTGATAAACAAAAATAGTCCCAGCCCAAGCCACTGAGCTAAAGTAGCTTGCAGCAATCAAATGCCATCATCTTCAGTGTAGACCAGAAAGAACAAAATGCTCATAATTTTATAGTAAATGCTCCCTCATAAAGGGAGAATCATCCTGAACTTTCAAAGTCTAGAGAAGTTCAAGTATTTGTACAAGCATTGCATTTCTGTCATGCTAGTTCAGCAGCAAGATAAAACCACAACAGAAGGACAGGCCTCTGTAATTCAGCTGATGCTAAGACACAGGTCTCACGCAGAGATTTTCATCATAAATATCAAAAGCACTCTGAAAATCAGCCACCATCATCACGCCATACTGCTTAAACAGGGAAACTGAGGCACGGCGTCTTGCCATGGTCACAGCTAGAAGCAGAACCGAGATCTCTGCACAGCTGCCAGAGCTCATTTGTGCTAAAGCATCCTGCGGACAGTAGTGAAGGTTCAGCTACTAGAGAATGAGAAAATAGCTAAGCGTACAAGAAATGTGTCATTCTATCATAGAATAGGGGATCCTTGAGACACTTGTTAAGTATAATTTGTGGATTAAATGACTATAGTGTTTAACACTTATTAAGACACAAAATTGTGTTTATCTGTCTCCAGTTATGATGTCACTTCTGCATCTTGTCCAGCTTTTTCAAAGCGATCCGAGTTCCACCGGAATTAATGGAAGCAGGACTGAGAGATACACATTGTTAGGCACTAATCTGTAAATTATCTGCAAATATTTGAACACAGAGAAATCAAACCTGCATTTGTTACCTTACCTGAGAGGAAAGAGAACGGCTTTTATAAAGATCCACATACGTTCATAGAATATCAACTAACAGTGCAGCTTACATTGTCTTTGGGGTTTTTTTAATTGGCATAACAAGCTTCAAAGTAGTCTAGACTAGGCTGTGATCTTATAAAAACCTACTCCTTTTATATAGTTAGTATACATTTAAAAAGTCAACAGGAGCTTTCCCATTGCTATACAGTTTAGTCAGATAATATTTCCACAGTATATCTACTTTAGAATACCAAGCTGCCACTTTGAAATGTACCTCAGACCAAATAAAACTTTGATGCAGATGATAACCAAATTTCTATAGCATTAAATAACTTAATATATGCAGATTATTTTAAACACCAACCTAAAATATTTGATGCTGTTTACTTGGCTACTCTGATTCATTGTGCTGAGATTGTAAGAGTATGTCATAAGAGGTTAAACATTTTATGGACATAAGTAGTCAACTGCTACAAATAAAATACATGTTTTGAACTGCCATCATAAAAAGGTAAAACCAAGATTTAAAAAAATCTTTACGGCATTATGCAGTGAGTTGACAACCTATCATCCAGTATTAGACAAAACAACAGAAATTAGTTCTGGCAGATTTGGGGCTAGCAGTTAAAAATAAAAATAGCAAATGTAAAAGCATGAAAACTGTATTGCCATTATGCTTAAAGACAATAATAAATCTTTAAAGATGCCAATGATTGCTTTGGATACTACAAACGACTGCTGCCAATCAACTCTAAAATATGCAATGCATGGTATTCTAAGCATCCTAACTGAAGGCAAACTCCACAACACCACAAATAATATTATCTGCCATAAACTACTCTCTTCATCAGGCAACAATAAGAATTGACATCTCCATTTCTTAACAGTTGCGGAACTGTTGGCAGAAACATGCTCCCTTTTTTTACAGTATAACTCTAATTTTTGCAGAAAACTTATTTGAAACTAATTACTCTGCTCATGGATCTTGAAAGGAAGGTCTTAAATAAACATGTCCTAAGGCAAAACTGAGAGGCAGTATCACTTTGCACAGACAACAGCAATTGCTTTTTCCCTAAAAATATATTGCATATATACGTATACTCGTGTGCACACACCATAGAGAAACGGAAGAACTGTGAGCTTTCTGATGACAACTGTTTTAGGTAGCAAAACTTGAAGATACTCAAAAGAATTCTCACCTCTAGTTGACTGTGATCTTGATTTTCAAAGGCTGCACAACATTTATTAGTGCAAAGTTCTTGGAGTGTTTAAACACCACTTATATTTGCATATGCTTCAGTTAAATCCCCTTTTACCTTGTGAGCCTCAAAGCCACAACTCTATATAAATGAATTCTTGTCACTACTGCTTCCTTGTTTCAGTTAATTTAAGGAATACGTTGCTTGGACTTTGGTATTCTTTCTTCTTTTCACTTAATTCCTATACTGACTCTGCAAAGCTTTGTAATCGGACAATAACAACCAGAAAGCACTGCTGGCTGATCCTATCTTTTGCTAGGCCACGTTCAGCTTGCTCAGTTGAGGCTTTTTAATCAAGCCTCAACTAAAATCATGCACATGTTTTTCATTACACTCCGTTCTCAGTAATTCCCTGTTTGAAAATGGTAAGTAAAATATTAAATTGGGAAGTAACATCTAGTCATGTCATCTGATGGTTTGGCAGTGGCTGACCTCATATGCCACATGAATGAAATTCACCTCGCTGCAGTCCTGACATCTTGTGTTGCCTGTTGAGGAGGAGGAGGAGGGGGCAAAACCAGGCAGGGCAGTGGAAAAAAAAGAAAAAAAAGGAGAGGAGAGGTGAAGGTAAAGCATAACTAGCTAACATCAGACAGGGTAGTGTGAAAAACTATTATAGCAGACCTGGAAAAGGACCATTAGGTAGACTCAAGAGCCTAAGTCGTCCCGGTAGCACAGCGACAAGACAGACTATATTGGAGCCCCTCGGCCTGCCAGGGTTTTGGGGAGGGGAAAGGGGATGAAGGGGAAGGGAGAGGGAAGAGACAGAGGGGAAGGGTGGTGCCTTTCGTTTGCTCCTCCCTTGCAGGATTCACAATTTGGAGATTGTTTGGGGGGTGTGTGTGTGCATGCGTGTGTGTGAATTTCACCCTATATATAACTTGAAATCTTATTAGATAACAACTCGGTGACACTGCAAATCCAGTATTTCTCAGAATGCTATTTTTGAAGCTGAAACACACAACATATTTTGATCTCCAAAGAAGTACAATAAAGATCCTCCCTTCAAAATAAAATGAGAACTCAAAAAAAAAACCCGACTGCACATATAATAATTTCCAGGCGGGTTTCCTGTGATTGTATCTGATTATTTAAATTTCGGACTGTCTCTTTAATTTGAGGAGCAGGGAGAGAGGCGACAGATGGCAGACAGAATTGACTTATGTCCTCTATTCTTCTGCAGAAGAAGGGGGAGTGCAGAAAGTTTGATCGAGGCAGAAGCTACAGTACGCAGGCCAGGCTATAACTATCTAATAGGTCTTTTGACGGATTGGTTCAGAATATTTAGGGTTTTTTCTCCCCCAGACAGGCTTTGTAACAAACCCACAGTCCTGGAGGTTGCCATGGGTGACGAGAGCGCTGACATCCAGTCCCAACTACAAATAAGCACATGACAAATGGGCCCAGAGCCCTCCGACAGCCCTGAACCTTGGTGACCCCCTAAAATACCCAGCCTCCCCATACCCATGTACCAAAAAAAAAAGCCAACCCACATTACTGAGTATATTTTTTAAAACCGAAAGCTTGCACTTAATTGGAAACATTGCCATGCAACTGAAATGCTTGGGACAGCTTGTACAAGTAAAAATAAATCACGGAGCATTGTTATTTAATGTGCTGTGACATCATTTCCTGAAATTAAACAGAGATGACACAGATTCAGACAGTCCCTGCTAAGGTTCAGTTCAAACAATTCACAGATGTTTTCCTCCAGCCAACAGAAAACAATGCAGGGCTTAAAGCACTCCTCTCCCTCTCCCCCTCTCCCTCTCCCCAGCCTTTTCTCTGGTATGAGGAGGTATGGCAGTTTTATAATACATGCTCCTGCAAAAATATTCTTTTTTTAATTTAATTACTCAGGCTGTTGTACTAAATAGATGGATCATTGTGTCACAAAAGCATCAATTTTTCAGAAGAAATAACAGATGTCTATGTAACAATGATTAGATTAACCACTCCCAGACAAAGCTAGCTTTTGAGCCCCACACACCCCATGACCCCGGGTTCCCTCTTCTGTGGGGGGTGGATGTAGAAATGTCAGATCTAATCTCAGATTCCATTTTTTAAACAAACAAAGCCCCACCCCCACCCCATTTCAGCTCTTTTCTTTTAAGATTGTGGCATTTAAAAGGTGTACGAACATTTGGTCTGTTACTAAATCTTTAGGACTGATTTTGTGGCCGAGGACTGGAAGCACTCAGAGGATGAAACCTTTTGGCCTGGGATCAGAAGTGGCATTTTGAGAAAGATCTCCAGCTTTCTTCTGTCCAGGGCAGTGATGCCTCAGCGCAGGCAGGCAGGGCAGGAGGGGGACACCAGTGACATTAGGCAGGGCTATGCTACCACCAGCAATAACAAAAAATGTAAAGGGCAGCCACCCTTCTGGTGAGTGATCAGCACAACTTTGGGATACAAAGACACACAGCTCTGTCACCTTGAGGACAACATGTCAAGGGAGGTGAGCATTCAGATACTGATTTTTCTTTAGCACTTGGGTGAAATCATTTAACCTCTCCTCACAGAGTTTACCCAGCTGAAAAATGGGCACCGTATTATTCTGTAGTACGTGCTCTTAGCTGGGCAGTGTTTGTACAGTCTGAAAGGTCTGTCCTGCACCAGTAGGTAACTTATTACCTGGCTGCAAACTCAGCACATAGTCAGCCCTGCCTAAAAAGTAGACCTGGAATAAAACTATACCTTAAGCCACTCCAACTCTCTGACTACGTGGTACACTGAAGCAAACACGGCAGCCATGTGAACCCACATGCAGGTCATTTTAAAGGTGAATCAGAGACCACTGTCTGTCTCCTCAGCTTACCCTGGGAGCGCGGTAGCAAGTTAGGATGCAGTCCAACACAAGCACTAAAATTCACCAGAACGCTTTCACATTCCTGTATTTTCTTGAGTATCCCAGCCTTCTTGTCACCATTTTAACTGGATAAAGGTCTGTTGTATTTCTGGTTTTGGCAGGGACAGGAGTTGGACTCGATGATCCTTGTGGGTCACTTCCAATTCAGGACATTCTATGATTCAGTGATTTTAAAGCACAGCAAAGCCAGCAACGTGAGGAATGCTTCTCCTGGATCAGGATTCTGAGGAAAGCTATTCTGCTACTGTTTGATATGAAAGCAAGATATTCAAGTGTGGAGTGCAGTAGCCAGCTATGCTCCTAACTTCCCTTAGGTATTATTCCTAAAATCAGGATATGAGAGGAGATATTTATGAAGGTGGGATGGTTTCAACTATTCTGAAAGCTTGCTCCAAAATTGGCTTTGGTTGACAACGTTCATCTCTACAGTCAAATCTAATGAATAAATAAAATAGCCGGCCTACATAAAAGTCTTTGTGAGCCATTCATTAATATATGACATAGATTATATTCTCAGATACACCATATTCTCAGATACACCCACATGAAGAGAGGAAAAAAAAAATCTGTTTCAGTACAACTATTGATAATTATCCAACCTGGCCACCTGAGTACTGCAAGTTAAGAAATTAATTCAGGTAAGTACAAAAGCTGTGGCTGGTTCCAGATGAACTTATCCTAGCCTGTCACTGAGGCAGATGTAACCAAAATCTACTCTACAAGAGACTTTGTAAAGAGCATAATTTTCAGCCAGAAGATTGTGGAAATCAGCCTAAATTGACACTGTTCAAACAAATGTTAGGAGACAGAATTTCAGTTATCAAAAAAAAAAAAAATTGCAGCTCCACTGGCTTCAGAAGATCCATCCCAAAGACCATCCAGCTGGGAAACTGGCACTGTCATAAAAAATGTTTAGTTTGCATGCTACTATTCGTATATCTAGTACTTTCAGTTAAGATATACATCTCATTACAGACTGCAACAAAAGAAACAGCCAAAACAGAATTTTAACAAAGGGCATCACTCCAGGTAAGTGTCAAAGAATAAATGCATCTCTGTTCTACCAGTTCTGTAAAAGAAGGGGAAAAAATGTTGAATGTAGCAAGAGTGTAGTCCATGATACACTATGCTGCAGAAAGGGATGAACTACCAGAGGTACAAGTCCATAGAATGGTATAATTACTTCCTTTATAACTTTGCTCTCTTCTGATTATGTACATATATTTTAAAGATCCTCCATCCTTCAAAAGGGCATGGGAAGAGGGGGGCCGACCCTGTGCAGCTGCTGGTAAGAAATCCTAATCTCAACACTGGTGTAAACTAGAGGTGTCTATACATTGGAGCACTTCCTGTTTTCACTTCATGATCAAATATATTCTTTGCAGGGCAAATAGGGGAGCACTTGAGGGAGGAAAGCAGAGATGTCTGAGAGGCTAATTGAGTGTACTAAGGACTCCTTGGCATAGAGGAAAAGGAGTCTTCCAAAGCTATGAATAAACTCTCGGCTTGGGTCAGATTTCTTGCTGTTTCTTTTCTTTAACCACCTTTGAACTCAAATAAAAACAGCCTTAATGTCAGGTTTACCTTTCTGATGTCGTAATCTTTATGTACTATTGAAAAGCTTATACTACCAGACTAGGATTTCCTCTACCTTCTTAAACACTGGATATTATCCAGAAAAAGCATACACATTTCCAACCAATTCATCCTCAGATCTTTCATCTTCCTGTACTGCTGTAATTCCAAATACAAGACAGAACTCAGTAAGTGAATGAGAACATGACAGAAGCTCTTAGTCCTTGCATTTGATTTCCAACAATAAAAACATGCATGTGTATCCTATTTCAAACATAATTAAAGTCACTGCAAAATAGAAGGTGTGATAGGGGTTGGAAATTGTTTTGAAAGACATAGCCTGTCAGATATATTCAATCCACATCAGACTTCAAGTGCCCGTCTCTTCAAAAAAGCCACTTAGGCAGTTCAATTTTTAAAATCGGTTACCTTAGGAGTTTGCAAACTGATTAAACACAGGAAAAAAATAACATTTTATTTAAAATCGTGAGTAAATACAATTAGTCAGAACTGAGTTACTCTCTTTGAATTTGTCGGTCTAAAGGAATTTCAAGTTTAATCCATGCCATAAGAGATGGACTGCCACTGCCTTTCCTTCCAGGGAAACCAGAGGTTAATGATTTTTGTCATATTGAGACTAACAGCTAACAATTGCTACAGTTGGCCTTTAGTATTTTATTTGTCCTTTTGAGGTATTCAGAATAGGTGACAATGGCTTGCAGTTGAGAACATATGTAGAGAAACCCCTGTGGCTTATGGAAAAGTTGCTCCATGCTGGTTGGGTGTTTGAAAAAAAATACAACCAGAGCTCTTTTATGTTCCTCTCCTTAATGAATGCATGAATGTCAAAATGTACCAATGGCCCATTCAGGGGGCAAAGCCTAAGCAGCTCCTTCTTTAAGAACACATCCTGAGATGTAAAATACATTTGCTTAACAAATTAAAATAATGAGATAATTCAATTAGTTTCTTCAAAAAAAAAAAAAAGAGAGAGAGAGAAAGAAAAAAGGGTACATCAGGGGATTATTGTAATACAAGAACAGGTCATACAGCACAAAGGAGGAACAAACCAATTTGAAGTAAGGTTAGAGTAGTAATGAAGGAATGTACATTGAATCATGGACTGCCATTGTAAAGATATTTACTTGAAACAATAAAATTGTACATCACAGACTCCCCTGTTCTGGCTCAGCCAGCATTGCACTTTGAATGGACAAGCTAATTTGAGAAAAAGTGCAAGATCTTTAAAAGAAAGGAGCTCTCTTCCTTCCCTGCATGTGTTTATGGCAAGAATCTTTCTGAATTTACATTGCACTGGTCAGGGGTCTCCATTATCAGTTTGCAGGTCTGAGAATTACAGCACAGTAAATCTTTCAACACCTGCAAACTCATTAAAGCTTGGAAGGTAAAAGGTTTGGGGCTTTTTTGTGTTCATTTAATTTGATTTTTGTGAGGCCATCCTCACCAGTGATGGCAAATTTCCTCAATTCATGCAGGATGGAGAGGGTAAGGAGAGAGAGGATGGAAACGAGGAAAAGGGATTTCAAAAAGCCAGGAGGACTTTACTCAAGAGAAGCAAGAGGCAGCTGACTGTTTAATAAGCATGTGTCTAATGCTTTCAAGGAGCACATGAGAAAGGATGAGAAAGGAAGGCAGGGAGAAAAAAAAACACGGTATCACAAATTTCATAAGAGGAAATGGAGTTAACACAGAGACATCTACAAAACAAACTGGTTGATTCATGGCCCTGCTTTTTGCTGTCTGCCTGTTCTACTCCTCTAAAGATACCCTACAGCTAAATGAAAAACCCTCCACTCACACTCACTCGACTTCCAAATTAAAAACATTTTACAGGTTAGTAAATCTCCAGCTGAGGTGATGTAGCAAAGAACAGCTGTGAAGTAATTTTGATAATGATGAGAATAATAAGCACATGGCAAGGTTCAGGGCTTTGCTGTTGCAGCTTCAGTGCTCCTGAATAGATAAAAGTGATTAAATACTCCTGATTATCCCTGACCAATATGTAATGGATTTACAGCCCTTTCAATTAGTCAGTATTTGCTTAGGACTCATTATTTTGTCTTTGGTTAAGTAATCAGCCCAGAGACTCATGTTCTGTCTAATTCCTCTGAGCCAAGTGGGTACAGGGCACCTGACCTTTGAAATGGCCATAGCTGGGAGGCAGGAATAACCACTACTCCAGCAGAGACACTGGCTATTCCAGCTAATCCTGACCCCACAGGCCAGATCAATGCACCTTAGTTTGCTACTAATGTCCTTACATCAAAATGATGGTTTAGAAATGTGGATCTATCGCTCTCTGCTTTAGCTGTGCTGCTGGCAGAGCAGTTCGATAGTCCCTATCATAAATAAATCGAGTACCTTGTCCTGAAATCATTACGCTGTAACCAACATCAGCTACCGTAGAAATTTACAAAACTTTGGTAGAAGAGAGGTAGTTAATAACAGCATTTTAAGCCTTATCAAGTGAGAAACAATTTTACAGTGAGAGGAAGAGGAAAATCAATTGATAATTTTACCAGTTTCCATTATTTCCTACACGAAGTAAACTACAAAGAATGTTACTAGGTTTTTTGTGGAACCATGTTTTGATGCCGAAGTAAAGCTATAATAGTCAACAGAACACTAACACGTAAAACCATTTGCAAGCAGGAGGATAAAGATAACCCATAGAAAGCATTGCTTCTTCACATATTTTATCTCTCTCCCCAAAATGTGAATATGGCTGGCTTTTAACACAATGGACTTGAAGAGAAACTAAAAATGTGCTTATCCTCACAGCTATGCAACTGAAGAATTAGGGAACCTGTAAGCCTTCTAAATGTTTCACAAAAGTAACACAGGACACGGTTGCAAGCTGCTGCTTTGATTTCTCTAACATCCCACAGCGTATGCCAGCACATACAGACTGGGGCTCTCTCTTCCACCACATACGTAAGAAGTTTGTGTAAACAGAGACCAGCAACAAAGAATCCAGAAGGCAGAGCTTTGTATATGCTAAACCCAGGAAACCCCTTTTTTGTCCTTAGGAACATTTGGAATAGTTCAAAGCAAAAAATGGTTACTTTATATGTAGGTGTTATTCCATGCTAAGACTTTGTACCCTCTCTCTCTCTCAAAGCATGTATGTGTGTATGTATATATATATATATATATACGCGTACATAGATATAGGATTCTTTCAGATTTGTCATGATTCCAAGAGCCAAGAAAAAAAAATCTAGAAGACAAAAAAAAAAGCAACAAGAATTGAGCCCTAATAATGGTCCAAAAATTATGGGGACAATTGATTTTTAATAATGATGAATAAACCTCATTAAGCACATGAATAGAAATCTATTTTGGTTTTGGGTACCACTTACTGTGAGATGCTGGAAAAGCCACGCTCTCATGATATTTGTTGCTACTTTGGGGAAAATGCCTCTTTTCTTCTGACGCTTTTTGTCCTTGTCTGGGTCATCGTCATCCCCTGTACCAGGTGAGGCTACACTGTTGTCTAAACCATCTCCTACAACAAAGAGAAAAACAGGAAGGAAGAGACATGTGATGAACAAAATATAGAAGCCAAAAAGTATAATTAATCACCAAGGCACTACCACAGTTTTATTTTGATTTGCTAGATCAGGCACATACAGTTTCTCATTATACATGAGTGCTGATACAAATATGTAAAAATTAGAAACCATGTCTCTCAAAATACTAATTTTGCGTTTCACACATGCATATATCATTAATTCAATTATAATTGTGTGCTTGACATGGTGCAATAGCTCTTTGTCAATTATGGGATTCAATGTGGGAAAACCTGCCACAGGAAAACCCATTCACTCTAAATGCATCCCTACAACCATTCTGAATACGTACTGTAAGTAATCAAGTTAAATGTTCTGTAGTCTATATATTCGAGGCCCTCTGCAGAGGTGGCAGTAACCATGTCACCGTTCAGTGCACATAACACACTGTCAGATGAGCCCCTCCCCGTAACCATCACCTCCCGACACACATACATACGCACGCACAAACGCATACACCTAGTATGACCCTGCATATAGCATTTGCACAACATGAAAACTTCTACATCTCTGCGTCAGTGATTATTATCATTAAAAAAAAAAAGATGCACATCAAGGTAGAGCTCTCACTTAATCAGAACTTTCCATCAACATCTTTCTCTTCTGTGCTTTTCCCTGGCATTAATTGTGCATTAGCAAAAATCATTTACTTTTAACAGTCATAGTTATTTTTTCTTGCCCTCCAGCAAAAATGCCTTGAAAGCCTGCCTGGAGGGCATCTAAATTATGTATCTGAAAAATTCTTCTGGCAAGGCATTGCAGGACCCCTACTTTCTTAAAATTCATACGAGCACGTCTTCCTGTTTTTGGGAAGGCATCAATCAAGAGCAGCAATATATGCCATATTCCTACATTAATATTTGAACTAATAACTTTAAAAAAAGGAAAGAAACAAGATCCGACTTGTGGCATAATCAAATGCAAAATAAATGAAGAATACTGGGACAGCACTGAGACTTTATAGATTGCTGTGTTTTCCTTACACATCATTAGCCCGGAGCCACACGAAAGAGGAAAACAGAGAAGTGGAGAGTTTATGCTCCCTGCTGGTGTTTAAGAAGCTGAGGTCCTGGAAGGACATCTGGGAATTGTGCTGAGACGGTGGTTTTTGTAATTTAAGAATAGACATTCATTAGCAGTAAATGCCATAAATCCCATGCTAAGTAAAAACCTTGTCCAAGAAAGCCTAAAACAATAAACTCTGTGCTCAATGTAGCCTGAGCTAGACGCTCCGTAGCTTCCTGAGGAATGCTATAGATTCACGAGCTAATTCCTATAGCCTTGTCTAGCTCTGTGGTGCTACTAAAAGAAATACGTTGCTGCTACATACAGTCCATTTGCTTCAAAACTTGCATTTCAGTTCCATCTTCCCTCCCGTGCCAGATCACCATTCTTCCACTGCCTCCCCTCTGAAAAACCAACCCTTTTGGACCAGAGAGACAGAAAAAGCCACAGCAAAGAGCTGGCAGATTAATTTTATTGACATTTCCATTTTCACTGCAATGTGATACCCTCCATCACATGGAAGAGATGACCCTCACTATTTACAGACTGACAGGCCACTTCATTACAACCACCCTGCCCCAAGGCAGAGCAGCTCCTTTCCATCTGCCCAAACACCAGAGCAAGACCCTGAAGTCGCTGCTTTCTTTCTCATGCTCCTTTTTCTTTTCTTTTCTTTTTTTTTGTTTGTTTTGTTTTGTTTGTTTCTGTTAACGATAGAGAAAGGAGAGTTGAATCACAGCAAACTAATCGAAGAGCTTATGGAAACTCTATATGCTGTAACCAACTGTTCACTTTTGCAAGATGTTGGTTATTTAGAAAGCACTCCTTTCCATTGCCCCCTCCCCCCACACACTTTCTGCCCTACCCCTCTCTCTCTCCCATACACACACACATGCACACACACACTTTCCACTATGCCAAGGAACTGCTGCAAGGCAAATTCTTACAAACACTAATGGCTTCTGACTGCTCCTTGGCAACCCCAGCATTTTAACCTGGGTGGATATGCTCTCCAAAATACAGACACTGGAGCTATCTCATCAGCTGTTCATGTGACACAGATGGAGAGTGGCTATTAGGAGCCAGGCAATGGGCCTTGGGGATCTGAGGTGCTGTACTGTAGCCTCAGGCAATTTTGAAAAGCAGTACCCGGAGATGGGGGGGAAAAAATCCCTACTGAAAGCACAAGTTTGAAGTCAGTCAGTCTGTTTGTCTATCTGTCGTGCAGATAAAGATATCTTTGTCTCTTTATGTAAAAGCAATGTGCGTATGCACAGGATGCGTGGAGCTACAAAACTTCTGCTCTGCAGCATCCTTTCGTACCGCAGAAGCACCAGTTCACTCTCTGTATGGACAAATTCCTGTTCGTCTGCATATACGTGCCCTCTTGTTTGTGAGCATCCTCAGCAGGAGCCACTTACATGCTAAATCAATGTTTAGACATTTTGGAGAGGTTTTTCATATCCTGGTTTTAAAAGGCTAATAGCAGACCAGGAGAGGAAAGTTCAGCTGAAGTTCCCATTGCCTCCTCACCTTAATCAGTGATCAAAACAGTAAGTTAGCACTTCCCTAATCTGTTCCATAACCTCATGAAAGGAAATTAAAATATCGTACCTCCAAATGACCTCAAAAGATGAATTCAGCAAGATCTGCTTCTCCTGGTGAACTACAGGGCCAATCCTGTTAAGCTGTATTGTCATATCTTTAATAGGACTACAACAGCTCACATTAGCGGATACAGATTTTAGTGGCAAGAAATCATAGAAGTAGCCCATAACTGACTTTTCCAAGATGGAATTTTTTACTTCTTGGATATAGAGGGCCTGTTCCTAGTTTACTGTATCCAAATAAACATGAGTTACTTTAAATGAAGAAAAAGAAATTATCAGAAGTGAAATAAAATGAACAGACACGAAAGTGACTCGATGGCAGACTGGATTAACTCTGTTTTTAACGGCTATATGAAGGAATCCAAATCTAAATCATTTAAACATCATTACAAGTGATTCTGCTTATATGAACTGTCCATATCCTGATTCGGATGGAAATTTGTAAGAAGAGTAGAGCCAAGTATCAACTTGTATGGAAATAGCAATTATATAAGCATAGTCATCCCAGTTTCCAAGTGGGGAAATTCAGTCTAGATTTTGGCCCACTGAGTCTCTTTCACACAGCAGCTTTGCACACTGTTCACTTGTTCATTCTTGTGCAAAGAGTAGGAGTGATTGCAAAACCCTAGCACTGTTCCAGGAAAGTAGAGCATTCTTAAGTGGCTCTCTCTTTGTGGAAGTGTCAATGACTACACAGGGTTCAAGCCAGTAAAGAATTAGACATATTACCCAGCTTGTTTAAGATTATATCGATGTTCTGTAATAGTCTCAGTAATCCCTATAAAAGATGAAGAGAGTTTACAAGAAACTTTGCAATGTGACCCGCACGGAGTTCCTTAGAGACCTTCTCTTCTAGGGGAGGGGTTTGTGGAGGAAGCTGAAGATGCGAGTCTTCTTTACACAGCAGGAACTTGGGCTTCCATGCTAGCTCTGTGTGCAGACACTTGTAGCATGTGCTGAGGGCATCTTCCAACATGATAAATTTTTTTGCATTGAAATTGAATGAGACTACTACCTTTTCTTTTAAAAATACTGAATAAGTAGTTGGAGCAGGGTTTCCGTTGCACTATAATTTCAAATTTAACTTGCTGCAAACTGATTTCCTTGGACAGACTAGCCTGCTGATCCCAATGTTGATACAGCTAAGGACTCTTCGGGAAACAGACTCCAGTCCTACAGAAGGCCTGTCCAACCTTATTGTATCAATGAATCCCTCTTTGACAGTCCTCCACACTATCAGTATTATCTCCACCATAGTCGTTGTTTGTGTTCTTCACAGAGTAAAGATCCAGCAAGACATGAAGCAAGTGCTGTTTAGAAGCTGCTCATCTAGTCTTTTCACCATTTGTGAACAGGATGAATAACAAATTGTCAATCTATGCAAAATGATAACTGAAAAGAATGACCCAGTCAGGCCACAGCACAGAAGCCTGTTAACAGCTCACATTCAAACTCTAGAAATAGTTTCTATTACCATCATAACAAGCACAGCGGTAAGAAAAATGATTTTTGGAAAAATACATTTCAAGACCCAGTGTTTGAGTTTCTTCACCGTGACAGGTCCCTTACAGCTTTATGGTTTGTCATGTTAAAGAAAAAGAGAGAAGGGCAGGGGTGTTTGAGGCAGGGGGACGACACAACACTTCACCATTTTTCTAAAAATAGTGCAAGCAGTATGAAAACCAAGTTAAAGGTTTCTGAAAGGAAAGCTGCAGTGCACTATGCTGATCTTAAGTAAACTACTCTAAAATCTTTCAGTCCGGTATTTTGATGGAGTAGAATATGTAGCTATAAATGCAAAACAAAGAGGAGAATCTCTATGCAGCTTATATTCGCAATTTGCAATAATTCGTTTGCACTTACAGTGTGTCCATCCGGACACATAAGTATTGTAAACCATTATTAATAAGGATGTTCAACTTGGTAATATGATCCACATCACCACCAGAAAAAAAAAAAATTAAAAATCTGGTTAATTACCACTGCCAAAAGCTGGAAAGAGAAGTGTCTTAATATGTTTTGAAGATAAGACAGCCTGTGCCATAGGGAGGACTAATAGAGAGGGAAGATCAGCTCCAGAATCAAAGACCCTTCAGGAGAACTCCTTATCTCCATCCCACCGTGTTAAAATCATCAGGCTTTTAGCCTTACAGCTTCAGCAGATCACAACTCTTTGAACGAAGTGCTGGCTGTGGGGGTTTTTTTCTCTTTATGGAAGTTGACTTTGTCTCCTCACACCACAGAAGGAATACTTCCACTGCATCTTGCTGCCTCGGGAAACTGAGTTAAGATATGCTGTGGGTGGCAAACCTGGGATTTTGAAAACCATAAGCAGTTCAAATGGGCAACCCAGTTTAGAGCTGTGCCACCGTCAGAAGTGCTTTGCCAGGATGTGTGTTGGTTTTACTGAATTACTTGACTGCAGGAGGAAAGGAGCCAGCAGAATCTGTTGAGGCCTGACAGAGGCATCCTAGGTTCACCTGCATCCCAGCTTGACCTGCATGCTTAGCAACCACTTGTCCCATTCTGGGGCAGGGTGTTCTCAAGTCAGCTGCTGCAGTCAGCCCCCTGTGTTCCCTCCCCTTTTGTGCCTCTGAGACACCAGACAGGTCTCATGGTGCTATGTCATATGTTTCAGTGAGCATCTTGGAGAGGAGGAAAGGGTGGACACTGATGTATTAGAAGGAACAGGAAGACATCAGACATATAGCATCTCTTACTCCAGAGATGTTATTCTTTTGCACTTCTAGCAGCAGGGAGGAGATAAAGAGCTGGCCTTCTCTCTGCTATGCTTTTGGAAGATCTTGTGCTTTCCAGAAGATAACCCAGCAGTTCCACTGGGCTGACACTGTAAAGATGACATGTACAAATTTCACACAACCTGGGCATTAATAAATATTGTAAATTCAAATAGGAAGAAAGGGAAGATAATTTAAGCCACTATCAAACCTCACCTACAAAGCTATTCTACTCGATCTAATCATGTTTTAGCATAGTATGTCAGTCAGGAGCATGTCCCTATTACCGTCTGGCAACATGTGCTAAAGGTTTGAAGAGTTGCACAGTATCTGGTATCTAAAGTGTATTTACAACAGAGACAGGATAAAAACTGTTTCTTTGCTCTTTCTGGATGGACACCTTTCTATACTGACTAATGTATCATTTCCAAAGAAGCATTTACAAACATTGTATTATTTACTCAAAGGTAAGAATGACATTCCAGCTTTGTTACTGTTATAGCCATGTGTGCTATAAAATTGGTGATTCAGATCTTTCAAAATTATTTGCAGAACAGTAATGTTTCACATTTCCCCTTTTGATTATTTTCCTGTCCAAAAACAAGAAAAAAGACTGGCTTTTTTGTGTCCTTAATTGTCTGTGTTTAAAGCTTGTGTTTATTTGTCAAGTGAACAGAGAATTCTTAGAGATTATATTCAAAAGCCCACAACATTTTTTTTTTTAGTTTTTTAAGGAGGAAACTAATAAACACTGGTTTAAATTTTAAGCTCTTTTATACAGCCAGGAGGTTTGTGGTTCGTTCATTATAATCCAACATTTTTTCACATCAGGTGAAAAAAAATGTTCCAATGCAGACAAGGGGAACAGTAAAGCAACCTGCTAATTACTGATCTCTCTTACGTTCCTGCTGTGCTAAACTGTCCGGACATGTTGAAGTGAAATTTTTCTGCGATTTTCAAGTGACTAGTTCATGGCCCACTGCCGTGGAGTGCAGGAGAAGGGATGAAATGCTTTAGTTTACATGCAACATTTACTAACTGTGTGGGTTTTCCGACATTAAAGAGGGGACAGTGACCCATGCCACCTTTTTCACACTCAAAAGAGCACTGAAAAAACAGTCTTCATAGGCTTACCTCAGGCTTCCCTGGCCCTTAACACCCTCCCCCCAGGGTAGGAGCAGAAAGAGAAAAAAGAAGGGATTTTATGCTCCTTTCTCTTCAACTTTTCAGGCGGTATAAGCAGCATTTAGCAAATTCAGCCTCCAAATGGCTCCAAATGCTCTGAGCTGCAGGGGCTCATCCTTTGTTAGCCTCCCTCTATTTACACAGGATTTACGCAGGCTCTCCACTGAAGAGACCACATGTTTCTGACAGAAAGCACTTCCATTCACACTGCATCAGGCAACAGGATTGTAACCACTGCAGCTTCACGCTGACCCGAGATTAGGGATTTCAGCAACATTGAGATGGTAACAATCTGCTAACTAACGAAAATTATCCATGGAGAACTCCGCTGCTTACTCCAGTTAAAACTACCGTGGCCAGATAGATTAGGTTACTTAAAAGGACAATTAAGAACTAGCTACTGTCAAGAATATGCGTGTCCATCTACAAATAACATGCACACAGGAAAATATCAGCAGGAAAAAAAATCAGACTGCAGCTTGGATTAAAACAATTTCACCCACTGGCTGAAGACATAAAGTGTAAAAACAGACAGATGGACACATATGTAAATGTGGCTGCATTTGTTTCTCTGGAGCTGGCAAGTTAGTAATAACAGTATAGTTTGAGAATTTATTTTCCATGGTATTTTCACACTGGTTAACTGGGCAGGGGCAACATCCATGTGGAACTTCAGGAGCTGAATAACTCCTTCAATCTAATTGCTACTGGGACAAACAAACTGAACTAAGCAACCTCTCTTGGCTCTACCTACAAGACCTCAGCCCTGGAACCCAATATCAGCCTGGGGATTTTTAAAATTTAGTATTTTTTTAACTCAGGCCAGTCAGGATTTCTGCACTGACATTTTTTCCAGATTTAGTATTTGTGTCAGGGTTTTTTGAAATGGATTATACACACACAAGCACAACAAATGTTGCTGGTTGGAGCTTGTGTTTTTTTGCTCAATAGTCCTTCACAGGGGAAAAGAAAATTAGATAGGAACACAGGGCCAGAAAGGACCATGCAGATCCAGTTTTGATCAGTTTTATTTTGTTGTTTTAATTCGACAAATTATTTTGCTTCTGCAGCAAAGGACAAAACAATTTACTTCTGTACTAGTAACTCATACATGCATCTGATAAGCACGTAAAAAGTACACGATATATTCTAAAGTTCTCCATAGTATATCATAATAAAGCTCTTCTGGGCACTCAATGATTCATTTTTAGTGATCTCTCAAATGCCCTTACCACAGTTAACACTCAGATTTTATTAAGGAAGAAAGCAGGGACAAATGTCCACTTAAGTCCCAGCTCTCAAATTCAACTCTGCTTGCACTGCAGTACCTAAAGCTAAAGCTTTTTTAATGTTCTATTCACCTCCCCTGTGTGGCATTTCTGCTAACACAGAGTTCACAATCTTTCAGCCCCAAACACAGAAGGCTGCTATCTTCAAGTCATCCAAAGAATGTGCCAGATACTATCATCTCCCCTGCAATACAAAGAACCAGAAAGAGGCAGAGACTAAAAGGAGACCATACTGATCAGGTTACTAAAGTCCAGAAAGTCTTTCCCAGAATGCTAAATGTTAATCTTTGAACCAGCAAATGTTATAATTAAGATCCTTGTAGTTGGAGGAAATGCTAGCTGGAGAAGTCAAAGGTACAGCCATTTGAAGTTGTGCTCTTTTGCACGTTTATCCTAATCTTGCACCCCTCATGCTGGCATAACTGCCATCAAGTACTTTGTTCTATTCAAGCGAAATTATCAGTAATGTCAGTGGCAGTTTTGCCTGAGTAAGGAGTGTAAGTCCAGATCCTCATCTTTTTCACAGAGAATTGCAAGCACTGCACAATTCCATAGGAGATATACTCATTAAAACTTGTGGTTTATGCTGATTTATGATGCTCTTCTGTTTAAAAGTGAATCTTACTTTGTACCACACCAGGAAAGTGTTCAATGCACTTGTTTCTACATGGTTATAATTCAATTCCCCCCCTCCCCACCTCAGCACAAGTTGGGATGTTTACTCCCAGGTTTTGGCACCTAGGCTGAAGGAAAGCATTATTAAATTAGGTTTAAGTATTTTGTCTGCTTCAGTAATTACTTTGCAGTGTGAATGTAAATAGCTGTTATTCTGTTTAAATTTTTCATCCTACTAAACGCTGTCACACAAAATGTCCTTGTGCTGCAGTCTAAATTGAGTTATTTTTAAATTTCTTTTTTACATATTTTTAGAGAAATATTTTTAGCATTCTCATAGTAATTCTGTTAAGAATACCAGCTGCACACTTTGGCTACAGCTGAGACAACGATAACAAGTCATTAAAGAAATCAGGAGACAAAAAAACTTTTTTTTTTTTTCTTCCCTAAAGCACATCTTCTTTAAAAGATCGTTTTCTCTTTTTAGTTCTCTGTCCCTGTTGGAGTAAGTGGAATAATGTTTTTAGTTTTCTCAATGAACCATACCAAAGTTAGTATACATTAAAAAGCTATATTTTAAGTAGCATTTCTTATTTGCTATCCCGTTATTTTTGTCATTGGAATAATATCAAATGTGGGCAAAACAGCCAAGTTCAATTAAAATTCTACCTGCAGTTCAAGTAATTAAGTTCAAAAGTATCTCATCAATATTGAAACTTTGACATTTTGTAGCTGTTTATATATAGCAGAATGTGGAGAACTTCGAGTGGATGACGGCTAACATCCTGTACTGTTCTTCTTCATTAAAACATTAATGTAGTTTTTTTAAGAATAAAAATGGCCTTTTTTGAGAAGGAAAATAACCAGAAGAGCATATCAATTTTCCCTACAGCTGTTACAACTTATAAACTGTGAGATATTTTAATGTCTTGCAGTTCCCTTTAGACAACATGATGTTGGACACAACTGCTTGTTAAGGAGACATCCCTTAGCATGATGCCCTCTAATACAACAGGAGTTCACACACTGTCCACATTAGAAAATTCTCTTTTCCGGGTTATTCACCTATTAAAAAACCACTAAATGAAATACTGCATACAAGTACACATTCATAGAATTTTTTCATAATTTAAAAAAAAGGACTAGAAATGTAAGACATTCCTGAGAGCTACTAACTTAGAAGCTTCACTTATTAAAAAGGACATTTGTTAGGCGACAAGTCCAAAATGCACATTAGTCTATCTTAAGATGCATTTAAAAAAAAAAGGATGGCTGAATACTTAAAAAAAAAATAGATGTTTTAATAGAAAGGTGTCAAAATGAAGCATAGAAGCTTTTCCAGGTGATAAAATGTATGCAAATGTGTATATTACATAAAACACAAATAAGAGTACCATCTCAGTATGCATTCACAAACATCTGCGCAGCATCTGAAATGATGCTTGCTGCGAATGCATAGTCCAGAAAAAAAAAATACAAAACAACTCCAAACTTGGCAAATCTTACATACCATAAGAGCTCCAACACCTATGCACAGTAGGGTGGATTAACCCGCTGGGTGCTGCAGACATATATATGCACCTCCTCCTAAAGTGTTCATTTGGCTGGCAGTCTGGAAAATGCCAGAATGTGAAGGGTTACGTGGGAACACTGACAGTCTGCTTTTGTAGGTTTAAGTTAAAGCCCATACTTTAAATATAGTGTGCTAGGTATTTGGAAACACAACTAATACTGTTTATAAGTGGTACGCTATTTGGTGCTCACAGTAAAGGTCTCGATCAAGTGCTCATACCAGCTGGTGAATCACATTCCAGATGACAACCGTGTGCTTTGGATCTGCCCATATTTACTTTCAGGGTAACATTTTTCAGGAGTCTTTTCCTCCAAGAAGCTTTTTAAAGGTAAAGCATAAACCATCTATACCTCATCTGCTATATTTATTGGATCCTTAAAAGTGGTTACTGGAAAGCCCTCAAATGTTTTGTCTTTCAAGTTCAGTAGATAGATTATAAAAGCAAGCGTTTGGGAGCCAAAGCCCTTAGCTAGCCCTTGCTAGTTTCTTAGTCTGGCTTCAGCCATGAGGGAAGATACAGTTAAGAATATTCAAATGTCTCAGATTGGAAGAAGCAGCAATAATACAGACATGCGAATTCTGGTCAGAAAATTTCAACAAAAGAAAAAAAAAGCTATCTTTATGATTTCAGAGAGGCTGACAAGCAACTTGTTTTTTTCCATCGTATAGTTTTACTGAATTGTTTCAGGATAATATGATTAAACAAACAAGCAAAAAAAAAAAAAAAAAAAAACGGGAAGGCCATGGTCTTTTCCTCTCTCTGCACCCAAACTATCCCATCAGATGCTTTGGACCTGCTTTAAGTGATCAAAAGAACTGGCAGAGCAACACATAATTTCACAGAAACATAGGGAAAAGCCTTTGACAAAAGTTTCGATAAATTTGATTTAGCAAATAAGGAAGCATAAAAATTGAAAAATCACAGGGTACTGACTTGTTATAACACTATTTGCTTAAAAGTTCACAGCATAAAACTAAAATGCACAGACCCCCTCTCTGACACCTCATGCTTTGCTTTTCCATTCATAACCTGTAATTTCATTTCAAATCTTGTATTGTAGTAGAAAGTGTTTCAAAAGACAAATATGCAGTGCTTACAAAGACTTCCTAGGCTGGTTTGTGTCCCTGAGCTCTTCCTAAGGAAGAACCTCACAAGTCGGGCTCTGGAGAGCTTCCATACACTGCCCTGCTCCCCCCTTCAGAGACGATGGGGCTGGCTGTATGTAGGGACCCCAAATGAAAAACCTGGCAAGTTATGAGACTTCTTTTCCTCTAGGTTCAGATTGGTAAAACTGAGTTTCCCCTGGACAGGCTGTTCACCTAGCCAGTTAGAGAGCTGACATCTATGCCATAAGATCAAATCTAAGTCCCACCAATCAAGTAGCAGTCTGGGCTAAATGTGCTGATGGAGCAAATTTCCAGATCTTGATCACACGAGGCAGGGGAGTCATTCTTCTCAGTGATAAAGTCACTGAGTGCACTCTTGAGGAGATAAAAAATTAAGAACTGGCTGACTTTGCACCATTTGAGTGAGGTATTCACCACTGACCCAGAACAACAGAATTGTCGCATTCTGACACCAGCTAGGAATCACTGTAGACATGGTCATCTTTGACTCCTTGCTGCAAGGCTGTTCACAGGAATAATTTCTCAGCTGGCTAGTGGCACCAATCTGGAAACTACAGTGTTTAAATGCGTTATGCATTAGAAGAAACTTCTGACAGTCCCTCTATCTCTCTCTTTCTCCCTCTCCTCTTAAAAACTCTGAGAGGGCTTGGTAGTCAACAAAACAAACCAAGCAAATAGGATTTCTGCAATCAAGGTTTGTCTCAAAGACATTAACGTCCCTTTGCAATTTTATAGTTAAGATATTTTTACCTGTGTTTTACTATGTCAGCTTTTAAAACTTTACCAGAAATTTATGCAGCAGCTAAGAACTGAGATGCTAATAGTGTTGGAGCATTATTTAACACAAGATATTGTATTCTCTTTTCTGTTGCCCTTCAGCAAACTTTAGGGATAAGGATTTTCCAAAGTGCTCAAATGAACAAGGAACACAGCTTACAATGAAAACTGCTTTAAAAGTAATATGTAATATTCCTTTTGATGGTAATTGGTGGTAGCTCTTAGATAAGGGAATATTATATATTATTACCTTTAAAGACAAATATGTCAAT